>NC_091153.1:58341869-58394369 GCF_040958095.1 Procambarus clarkii
ACACACACACACACACACACACACACACACACACACACACATAATATCCAACACACATGATGCATGCATAATTCAAGAAGGGAGAGGTGGAGGGAGGGTGAGAAGGAGGGAGGGAGGGAGGGAGAGACTGAAGGAGAATAGGAGAAGGTGAAGGAGGGAGGAAGAAGGTGAGGGATGAGGCAAGGAAGGAGAGCTGGGGGAAGGGATAGGGAGGATAGCCCAAGAGAGACCCAGACAGCCTCCACCACACAAGAAGTAACATACCTGCGGATATGTTTCCTGTGGCGGATTACGTCCCACGAGGCGCAGACCAGCAGGGCGGTGAGGGCGTGCTCTTTACACAGGGTGCCCGCGCCCGCCAGCGCTCCTGCACGCCGCAGCCACCCCCACCCTCCCACTCCTGCTTCACTACCTCCCCCTCCAACACCTCCTCCTCCTCCTCCTGTTCCTGTTCCATCCCCCTGTACAGCCTCCATCACGCTGTCTGCTGCACCTTTTCTGTTGCTCTCCCAGCTAGATGGCATCACGTTGGCGCCTGTGCCGTCTACATAGAGGGCTAATCCTTTTCTTCCTTCCCATACTGCTGTTCCTCCTCCTCCAGCTGTTCCTCCTCCTCCTCCAGCTGATCCTCCAGCTGCAGCTGCTGCTGCTGCTGCTCCTCCGTCACTCTCTTCTGCGTTGGATGACTCTTCACAGTCGCCCTCTATCGCCCTAGTGAAAAGAAACAGGATTATTCTGAATAAGTATGTTATTCTCTCTGTTTTTGTATTTTCCTAAGCAATTTTTTGACGTGTTTCCCCACCAACCACTTGGGCTGGACGGTAGAGCGACGGTCTCGCTTCATGCAGGTCGGCGTTCAATCCCCGACCGTTCATAAGTGGTCGGGCACCATTCCTTTCCCCCCGACCGATCTCTAAACCTTATCCTGACCCCTTCCCAGGGCTATTGGACTTGCATATCTAACAATCGATTGACAAGTTTTCATACGGATTAATAACAATCGGTAATTTCTTGAATTTTTTATGGCTATATGATATTGTTAGGCCTATGTTAGGGTCGGGATGCTGTCTTAGTTACGTGGTTGATTTAGGGTCGTTTCCAGTAGACATGAGAGTTAATGAAACCCGCTGTGAGTCGTAGTTTCGTACAGAGTCAAGCTGATACAAACGCTGCTGGAGTTGTCCGTATTTCGAACAAGCACATTGGCACTCAAACGCCCCCTGTGTTCTGATATTTCGTACAAGCACTTTGGTACTCAGACGACCCCGTGTGCTGATATTTCGAACAAGCACATTGGCACTCAGACGACCCTGTGTTCTGGTATTTGGTACAAGCACATTGTCATTCAGACGCGATCCTGTGTTCTGATTATGGCTGAAATTGTTCTTCCATGTCAGCCCCAGTCGGACAGAGCCGAACTGAACGCAAGACTCTCCTCCATGTGCACTCAGTGAGCTGCTTGCACTACGCTCCAGCACCTGTTAGCAGTGACTCGAATGTACCATGTTTCTGGCCCTACCATTATTGCAATCCATTATCACACTTGCTCGGCCATTCAACGATCGACCCCAAAGACGCATATATCAATTTTTAACAGTCTTTTAAAAATGTATAGTTTCTTATATAAATTATTATAAGATAGAATTTGGTGTATAATTAAGCCTATATTAGGGTAGGTGTTTAGGTTCTTCTGGCATTTATTTGTAGTTATAGTACATGAGTGAAGCATTTATAGAGGAGCGATTCGAACAGAGAACGTCAGCAAAGCACTGTTCGGAAAAAGTTGGAACGTCATCAGCTGAGCCGTGCAGCCCGTCGTCATAAACAATGACCAAATCCACGTTAATCTAGCGGATTTGGTGGCTGGATTAACGAGCATTTAGCCTTTATGGGGTTTGGGCTGGCATATGGATTCGGAGAGTTAGGACTAAACATAGGAAGTGAACGAAGCACTCTTTGGGAATAGTTCAAACGCCATCAGTTGGGAGTCGTGTGTTTCGTATTCATTAACTTGGGCGGACGGTGGCTGAATAAACAATCATTTGGCCAGTGTTGATGAGGTCGTGTTGCGTTCTTGTCGTTTTAGATGCACCTACTACGAAAAAAAGTTCCAAGTAGCACGGGCTATGGTGAGCCCGTAGTGCACTTACCTGGCAATAGAGCGGGGCTGTAACTTTTTCTCGTGTTGCGTTACTGCCTCGCATGTTCTGGTTGAGCGTTGGGCTTAAGGCCTCTCATCCTCTAGAGGGTCGTTTAGGCCACCACAAGAGTTTACTTGACCATCCATCAAGTACACTTCATTGTCCAGTACACCCGGGGGCATTGTCTTGAACTATAGGTTACTTTTAGTGTACATACACCGAGAAGGTGGAGACACTTGTCTGTGTAGACAGACTAACTCATCCTCGAGCTGTGTTCATCAACGCTGCCACCGACCACAAAGACCCATTGGTATATTTCAACTTATTATGTTACTCATCATTTTTATTCGAACTATAGTCTCCCCAGCTTGGCACCTTCTTAAGATAATTACTTACTTTTATTCGAATATAAATAAGTATTAATGTATATTATAGTTTATTGTATAGTTTGGCATAGGTTGGGTTAGGCAAGGTGGTTTTGTTGACCAAACTGCACACTATTAAGTGAAAGGACGACGACGTTTCAGTCCGTCCTGAACCATTTTCAAGTCGATTGTGAGAATGGTCCAGGACGGACCGAAACGTCGTCGTCCCTTCACTTTCTAGTGTGTGTGGTTTGGTCAACATATTTCAAGCCACGTTATTGTGACTCCTCGTCTGCAAGGTGGTTTTAATACGTGGGTGAAGCATCTTGAGGTTATCTTGAGATTATTTCAGGGCTTTAGTGTTCCCCGCGGCCCAGGTCTTCGACCAGGCCTCCACCCCCAGGAAGCAGTCCTGTGACAGCTAACTAACACCCAGGTACCTATTTTACTGCTAGGTAACAGGGGCATACGGTGAAAATAACTCTGCCCATTGTTTCTCGCCGGCGCCCGGGATCGAACCCTGGACCACAGGATCACAAGTCGAGCGTGCTGTCCTGCTCGGCCTGACCGGCTCCCGGCATATAGAGAGGTGTGATTCGAATCCTGGAAGAGAGCGTATTTATGCCCAATAACAGCTCGAATGTAATCATTTGAGCCGTGTGGAAAGTGTCTTTCAATCACAAACAGTGGGTGTGGATTAACGAACAGTTGGCCATTGTTAATGAGGGGGGGGGGGGCAGGTATATAAGGACACGCATATACTATTCTGTCAATGTATTGTCTGGATTGCCTTGTTGGCCACCATGGGGTTCAGACATGCTCGCCTGATCTGAAAGTTGCTGCCTGGAGTTGCGAAGGGGCGGGTGCAGTTTGGCGTGTCGGCGCCATGGGGGCCCCCCCATGTTTCAGTCCCTGTTGTGCGTGCCCAGTCTATAGGCCTCGAGTTTTCTGCTTGAGCGGGATATCCTGAGATGGGATTGGTGCTGTGTGACATGCTGCGGGTCCCTGTGGGGGATATTTATGGCGTTGAGCTGGTGACTGCCTGTAGGGTGATTGCTAAACTAACGACGGAGGAGGTGTATAGGGCGTTTTTACGTCGTTACAAGGGGCAGATATTGCCCCTGCTCGAAGATGCAGGCACTGTGACTGTCTCCGATCACAGTGGTGCCGTCACTTATGTAAAAGTGCATGGGGTGCTCTTGGAATTTCCGAAGGTTCTGCTGAGGCGGTATTTCGGCCAGTTTGGAGCGGTCGTCAGTGTGCTCTCTCGGGACCTGCTCTCCTCGGGTCCACTAAAGGGTGTGCGGTCAAATATTCGCACCCTAGGATTGAGGCTGCGGGCAGACATTCCATCTCAAGTGAAGCTTCTGGGGTGTTCTGTTCGGGTGTTTTATGCTCGTCAACCCCGTACGTGTTATCGTTATGGCCTCTTGGGCCATCATGCTGCTGGATGCTCTGAACCTGCCGTCCCGCCCGTCAACCTCTTCCGTGAGGAGGATTTCCCGCGGTTCCCTGTGGAGGAGGATTCAGTGGCTGTGGATGTGGATGACTCTTTAGCTGCTGCCGTGCCATGTGTGTCGCCTCCTGCTGATGTCGCCCCACCTCCAGAGGCTGTGTTGCCTGGTGGGGTTGCCTTTCCTCAGGAGGTTGTGTCGCCGTCGGATGTTCGTCCTGCCCCGGTAGGTATCCTGGATACTCCCGTGGTTCTACCGGCTCCAGTCTTCACGGCTCCCCCGTCTTTCTGTTCTTGTCTGTGGTGCCTGTCACTGCACCCTCGCCATGTGCCCAGGCTGTGCTGGGTGGTGGGGTGGCTGTGGGGCCTCCTACTGAGCTCGACCTGGTTCCCCATGTGGTTGAGGATGCTGCCGTCCTGCGGAGAGCATTAGTTCGCCCGGCTTGTGTTGACTGGGTCTCTGGGTCAACATCTGGCTCTGATGATGTGCGGTTGGTGCCCAAGCGTTCCCGGAGATCTTCTGATTGGGCTGATGCGGGAGAATTCGACGATGGTGGGTCTTCCAGTGACAGTGGTGAGGTTCCGGTTGTGTCGCATTCCTCGGTGGTGGCGGAGGTCCATGTGCCTGCGGGTGCCAGTGTCAATGTTTCTTCTAGTGAGGTGCCTGTGGAGCTTGCTTCCGGTGCGTCGGTTGCGTCGGATGGTTCCAGTTCTGCGTGGGGGGTGGTTCCTCTTGCTGGTGAGCGTAGTGACCTGGTGGTGGCGTTAAAGAAGACTACTCGCTCTGGGGGGTTCCATGGCCCCAGTTTTGTCCCCTGGTTCATCAGCGGCGGTTTTGCCACTTCTCAAGTCTCCGGCCGTCTCTACTGGGTCTCCTGCGGTGTCGGGTGTGGGGTTGCCGTCTCGGCAGCCTTCGTTGTCTTCTCCTGTGCGTCCGGCGGCGGGGCCGTCTCGGAGGTCTGCATCCGCTTTTTTTGTGTCTTCTGCCTCCCTTCACTCTGCCTTACCTCGTTATGCGACTTCTGCCACCCAGCTCCGGGTGCTGCCATTTCCACATGATCTGGTGGTTCCCGAGTTTATGCACCCCCCCCCCCCTGAAGCAGGGGGATCGTTGTCCTACCGACAGGGAGTACTTAGTGTGGGAAGCTTATAAGCAGGAATATCCTCTGCATGATTTTCCTGGGAAATATTCGCCTCCCACTGACGAGTATCCTCCTTTTAAGTGTTTTTTTTTTGTGTGTGTGCTATGTGTTGTGTCCGTTTGTGTGCGTGGGTGCATGCGTGTTTCCATGCGTGTGTGGGAGTATTTTATTTAATTTGTTGTAGTTACATATTTGTACTTCTCTGTGTGGTTTTCGGGGCCAGTTGGCTTGTTTTGTGTTGTTTCACGGGTTGGGCTGTTGGGTGCGGGTGCCGGTATTTTGTCATTGTACTGCTGTGCTTATTGCTTTTGTTGTCAGCCCTTCAGGCCGATCTTTTGTGTATTTGGTAATTTATAAATTTGTGCCTTTGTAATTTAAACTGTGCATTTGTAATTTCTACCGTTGTGCCATTGTTCTTTATAACTTTGTGCCTTTGTTTATTATTGTAATCTGTTTGCCTTACGCATGCGTGCCTGTACGCTTAAATTTGAATGACAAGTCTTGCACTGTTCTTTTTCTACTATCTTGCATTGTGTTTGTTTTTTGTTGTCGGCCCTTCAGGCCGGTATTTTCTGTGTTTTTGTGATTTTGTACTTTGTGTAGTTTTCTTGTGTTTATTTCCATTACCCAACCGTATTGTATTGTTGTTCATTTTTACTGTGTTCCATTGTGTTTATGCTCATTGTTGTGTTTTTGTTGTCGGCCCTTCAGGCCGGTATTTAGTGTATTTGTCTTTCTTTGTTTTGTGCTTTTGTATTTGTGTTTGTGATCTGTTTGTTTGTTCTTGTTTTATTGTATTTATTCGCATGTACGCATGTAAAAATAAAAAAAAATAAAAATATATTGTCAGAATAGTACATTGGAACATCCTGACGATGTTCGAGGCTTTCACTCGAGAGTTCCTTCATGCATTTCCAGCTCGTACTGTGTCGTGTCAAGCTGTTCTCTAACTACTGTTGACCATTCTTAATAAATACTGGACAGTTGCCTCCATCTGTTTAGGTATGAAAAGCACTTTGAGACATGACTCATAACTGATTATGTATATTGCGTTCCAAATGTTCTTGAACACTATTTTATTAATTTCCTATGTTTAAACTGCATCTCTATAACACTTCTTCCAGATACTGGAAATAATAATTAACGAAACCAAAACACACAACTAACCATTGGCCTAACAATACACGTAATTATAATGTTTGATAATATTAATTTATGAGCAAATATTTATTTTTATTAAGTGAAAATGTATGAATGCAAGTTTGGAAACGGAAGCATCATGAACAAGTCTAACCTGAGAATGGGCTAAGATATTGACCAGGGGTCCAGATTCACGAAGCAGTTACGCAAGTACTTACGAACGTGTACATCTTTCCTCAACCACTCCCTCACTGTCTGGCTCGTTGTCGCCGTGAGGGGGCTTGGTGGACAGCTGCCGGAGTGTGATGCTCCATGGGTCAGTCCTCTGTCCTTTTGCACCCTTATGCTTCTGCTGCTGCCTTTACCAATTTTGCCAGGCCCCTTTTCCTTTTACTCGTGTTTCTTTTTCTCCCCGCCTCTTCTCCTATCAAATTGTCATTTCCTGCTGACCTTTTGCCTGTTTTGATTATTCTTTCGACCTTCTTTTGTTTTGACGCTCGGGTGTTTGAGGAGGCATACTCTTGCACCCATAGAACTGTAGTACCCAACGCCTAGAGCGAGGGGACCCTTTTATTGTCAATCCTCCTTTCGTCACTGAACCCGCTCTCGACGGACTCACGGTTCTTAAGGTGGCGTTTGTGGGGCGTATACTCACGACGCACCCCTGGGGGGCCCCGGCAAGATCGGCGATAGCTTCTTGTTGGGTGTCCTGCCTCTAATTGTGGCTCCATGGTGGGTGTGGGGGCACATTCATGAATGAAAGTTTTTCCTCGTTTTCATGGCTGATAATGGTTCCCTTGTATTTTCTCAGATTCGTGGGGTGGGCGACCAAGCCCCCGAGTCGGACTGTGTTGGAAGACCAGGCCCTGTAGCCCCTGCTACATTGGGCCCCGACGACCTGACTACTCCTCTCAGCTCCCCTCCCTCCTCTGCGGTAGGGCCGACTCCCCAGTGGTGACCACCTCGTCCCCTGGCATGGCTCCATCTCTCATTGTGACTACTGCGCCTTTTACCCCCATGAACTCCGGGGGTTCTCAATGCCGTTCCCGGCACGGCCGCACTCGCACGATCCCTTCCCGTAATACTACTTACAACGCCTTGTTTGGTCCCGCTACGTGGGCTAAATACTTTGATCTCCACCATCTGGATTCTACTCCTCCTGACGATGTCTCCCTCCATAAACACCTTGTTGATTCAGTAGATGCCTCTTTTACTTTTAACTCCACCAGTTACGGTACGCGTGTCGTCGCTGCTCCTTCTCAGGATGCAGCTACTCGCTTAGCTGCTTTGTCCTGCATTGGAGAGACCCCTGTTTGGGTCTCCAAGAACGCTCGGTTAAATGCCAGTGTTGGCACTGTTCTCCTCCCGCACCATGTTGCAACTGGTGTTCGGGACCTCAATGATTGCCATGAGGATATTAAACATATCCTCAAAGCCCAAGGCCATTCTGTCCTCCAGGTGGACACGTTTACTCGACCCCCTCGTGGTCATCGCTGTCAGCCCCTTCGAGTTGTAAAAATCACCTTTGATAGTAGGACCCTTCCGCCCTCTGTTATTCTTGCTGGTGCCAGATGCTCCGTTCAGGAGTACATTCCCTCTCCTAGACTATGCAATAAGTGTTGGAAGTTCGGGCACGGTGTCCTCAAATGCACCAGTACTGTGTATCTGTGCCCTTTGTGTGGGGACGATAGTCATTCTAAGTCCGAGTGCACTTCTCTCCAGGCTCGCTTCCTCAATTGCGGTGAAGCCCACCCTACCTTCTCACGCTCGTGTATGCACTACAAACTCGAGGAAGCCGTCCTCAACTTGAAGCACCGTGATCGTCTGTCTTTTCCTGAAGCGAGACGCCAAGTTCGTCGTCACGCCCCTTTCGCGGGCGTCTCCTACACTCGTGTGTTGCATTCTACCTCTCCTTGTCCTTCCCGTCTTCCTCAGTCTCACAACCGTTTCTAGGCCTTAAACATGACCACACCCACCACCTCCTCCCCTATTCCTTTGTCTCCTGTCCCAGATGGTCTCCCTTCCGGTTCTCCATCTGGGATTTCCCCCCTTCCTACCCAGTCTGCCATATCTCCTTTGTCTTCTTCCCCATCTCCCCCCACTCTTTCTTCCCGACCCTCCCCCCAGTCTCTTGACCCTCCGCGCCACCTGTCTATCCAGGCTGATATCCATCATCCTCCCAGCAATCTTCGTGTTGTTCGGTCTCGTTCCTCTTCTCCTGCTGAGACCATTCAGTCTGTCGCCCGGTACATTGTTACTGGCACGCCTGTCTCTTTGAGCCAGAAACGTAGACCTGGCTCCTCTCCTTCTTCCTCTACGGCGGGTAAGAAGGTTTCGCTTTCTTCCTCGCCCCCTCCCTCTGACTCTGTCACTACATCCCCTCCCATTTCAGTAGTCGAACCCCCCCTGTCTCTGATTTGGAGGTTTCTTCCGCCGCCGATTCCCTCTCTGTTGCTGCCCTTCCTGAGGTGCACTCCCTGATTTCTGCCCCCCCCCCCTCCTACTCCCTCCTACTAATAACATCCCTTAATGAATTGTTTGTCGGGTTATAACTATTTTTTTCTTTTTCTTTTGCACGACTTTGCACTTCATCATTTTCTACACTAGTTGGAATCACTTTGAAAAAAGCCATATTACGTGTTATACTATGATCTCTATTACTAGCTGTTACCATAGTTCCTTTTACACTAATCACTTTATATGGTTTTGTATCATACGGCATATCTAACTTTCCCTCTTTTTTCTTTTTAACGAGAACAGTGTCACCAACCTTTATGAACTGTTCCTTTGCACGTTGATCATGAGCAATTTTCATTTTGCCCTTGGCTAGTGCATCCTTCTGAGCGAGACGTTTATCCGTTACCTCGGCTGGCATGACGGGTAGTGCGATTCTCATAGGACGTCCAAATAAAAGTTCGCCAGGCGACTTGCCCAGTGTTCCATGTGGTGTTGCACGGTAGTTCCTGAGAAAAGCATACATAGCTTGTTTCCAGGATCGTCCTTCGGCATGAGCACAGCGTACCGCTTTCATGAGAGGTTGCATGAATCTCTCAACTTCTCCATTTGCTTGAGGATGTAGTGGCATCACACGGCGGTGTTTGAATCCAATATGCTCAGAAAAGTTGACGAAGTCTTGTCCATTGAATGGCGGTCCATTGTCTGTCCTGACAACTTCAGGAATGCCAAAGTTTGAAAAGATCTTGTCGAGTTTCGGGATGACGGCCTTTGCAGATGGGGAATTGATGATTTCTACTTCTGGATAACGTGAGTGATCATCAATGACTACCATCAAGTACTCTCCAGTTGGTAGCGGTCCGCAGAAGTCCATCGATACTTCCGTCCAGGGTGCAGCAGGTAGTGGTGAAGGTTGTAGAGGTGTTGGTCTTGAAGTATCCACTGCAGCTTGGCAAGGGACACAGGCATCATGCATATCCTTTGCTTGACGATCAATGCCAGGAAACCACACCTTTTCTCGTAGCAGCTGTTTGGTCCTAACAAGACCTTGGTGTCCTTGATGTGCAAGCTTCAGAGCACGTTGCTGGAGAACAGCTGGAATAACGATACGAGTACCTCGCAGCACAGTGTCGCGTTGTTGCGTAACACTTAATTCTGTCTGGATGCGTTCAAGTGCTTTGAATGCATCTTGGTCAACTCCTTGAGGGTGGGATGCGTGGAAACTTTTTCTTAGTCAATGCATCCACTGTTGCTTGCAGAGTTGGGTCCTCTAGGGTTGCAGTACGGATTTCATCAAGAGTAAGAGCCTTAGGGACTGCATCACAGGTTACAGAGTGTACATATTCCTCGGCAACTTGCTGATGCTTGGTGATGGTGAAACTGTTTGCAGGATGTCGACTGATGTAATCAGCGGGATTGCCTGCACCCGGCTTGTATTTCACCGTAAAGTTGTATGGTTGCAGACGAAGAGCCCATCTCTCAATGCGAGCTGGTGGTTTGAACTTTGGATTATTGAAGATGGTCTCCAACGGTTTGTGGTCAGTGACCATCGTGGTGAAGGGCGCACCAAGCAGATACACATTGAAGTGTTCACAGCCCCATACAAGAGCAAGAGCTTCCTTCTCTGTCTGACTGTATCGTTGCTCAACATCTGTGAGAGAACGGCTGGCGTAGGCAATTACTACTCTGGAATCTGGTTGACCAGGTTTGTGTTGGGCTAAAACAGCACCTAATCCAACAGGACTAGCATCCACCGTTAATTCAGTGTCCATTGATGGATCAAAGTATGCAGCAGTCGCATTCTCTACTAGTGCATCTTTCACAGCATCAAATGCATTTTGCTCGATATCGCTCCAGTACCATGATGCATTTTTCTTCAGGAGCTCACGTAGAGGCTTCGTAATGGTAGCAAAATCTGGAATGAAGCGAGAACAGTAGTTTGCCATTCCCAGAAAACTATGTACTTCAGTGGACGTTGAAGGAGGTGCAGCATTCTTGATATCTGCAACTTTCTTAGGATCTGGAGACAGACCTTTGTCACTAAGTACATGTCCAAAGAATTCAATTTTATGTTGATTGAACTCACACTTTGCTCGGCTTAACGTCAGATTCTTTTCTCGTAAGCGTTGCAATGTTGCACGAAGAGCTTTGTCGTGTTCAGCTTGGGTACGGCCATAAACAATGATGTCATCAGACATGTTGTCAGCATTAGGTATGTCTTGCAATACCTGGCTGATGATGTGCTGGAATACCTCGGCAGCACTGTTGATACCAAAACTCAGGCGCTTGTACCTATACAGACCTCGATGTGTCGTAAACGTTGTGATGAAGCGACTCTCATCATCAAGTTCAAGCTGATGATAGCCCTTGTTTAAATCTAACTTGCTGAATACTAGTTGCACCATTCAAGCGGTAGATCATATCATCTACAGTCGGTGTAGGATGGCGTTCACGCATTATTGCCATGTTGGGAACACGCATGTCCACACAAATGCGTATCTCATCTGGATTCTTCGGCTTTGGTGGAGTGACAATTGGGCTTACCCATGGTGTTGGGCCTGTTACTGGTTCAATGATATCTAGTTCTATCAGCCTATCCAGTTCGGCATCGACTTTCTTGCGAGTGTGGAATGGTTGTCGGCGATGTGGTTGGGCAACTGGAATTACATCTGGGTTGATATGCAGATGTACTTTGCTATCAGTATAACAACCTATGGATTTAAATCGATCAGAAAATTCAGCAACAATACCATCAACATTGTTTGCAGATTCCACTGCTACAGCATTAGAAAGCTGAAGTAGCCCCAATTTGGTTGAAGTCTTGTAACTGAGTAAAGACTCCTTTGCATTCCTAACAACATGGAATGTAGTAATGAGCATTGCATTCTTTGACTTAATCTCTGCAGTGAAAGTTCCAATCACTGGCAAGGCTACCTTTGAACCATAGGCAGTGGCTTTGCCATTATAGTTCTCAAGCTTTGGGAACTGTTTTTTAAATTTTTCATAGTGGCACTCAGCAATGGTGTCAATGTTTGATCCAGTGTCAATGAGAACCTTGAGACAAATACCAGCAATGTATACACATGTCTCTAGGTTGTTTGGAAGATCATTCCATTCTGTGATTGCTTGTACTCCATAAGTATAATCACATTCACTGTCATCTGAGACTGGTTGTAATGAAATGTTGTCTTGTACATTATTAACATTCTTGATATGAGGTGCAATATTGTGTTTACCACCTCGACCCCTATGACCTGATCCTCGTACAGTGCTTTTATTCATTGACTGTGGTTTCTTTAGTGCGGAACGACACATAGCACCAAAATGACCTAGTTTTCCACACTCATAGCACTTCTTACCTTGAGCAGGACAAACATTATCTTGGTGTGGGTAGTCTCCTCCACAATTGTAACATTTATTGTTGACACCCTCTGATGTGGGTCGTCGTGACTGTTTGAGCCTTGTTCCTTGACCCCAGTTGTGACGTGGTTCTCGGCTAAATTTACTGTTAGGTTTGCCATGATATCTTCTTTGATCACGGTGTCCTCCCTGAACCTTACGTACCTCATCACTGTTAGTAACAGTGGCAGAACCGTTATTAGCACTGCACTCCATGACACGAGCATCACGTGCAGCATCTTCCATTCGACGAGCCATATCCAGTATCTTGGTAAGAGAACTGTCATCATCAACAAGTTCTAGAGCTCTTCGACGGAGACGTGTAGATGTGCATGTTTCAATTATTTGCTGTTTGATTTCTTTGTCAACATCAGCAAACTCACAATGGGCTGCTAAACCCTGCAGACGTGTGTGGTATTGATCCACAGTTTCATTAGAGAGTTGTTTTGCTCTCCTGAAATGCATAATTTCCATTGCAGTATTTTGCCTTGGTTTGAAATGCTCTGTTAGTTTGGCTTTGGCAGTGTCATAATCTTTGGCACCACCAGTGTCTTTCAGTGTGTCAAAGATGTCACAAACTCTATCACCTGCATAATGAAGTAGAAAGGCACGCTTTCTTTCAGCACTTTTGATGTCAGAAACTATCAACAAATTTTCAAACCTTTTAAGCCATTTGACCCACCTCTGTGACAGGTTTGTCTGGTCACAGTCAGGATCAAATGCAGGAAACTGAGGTATATTTGCCATTTTTTACTGAATAAATGTAAACTTATCACTTAAATGTTCCTCAGAATATTAAACACTTACTGCACTGAATATGTTAGTCAAGAATTCACTGTAATTACTTTAATTTTGCAAAGCACACAAGCATTTTAATGCAAAAGTTCACACCAGTGCACAATATAGCAGCAACTGACTTCTTACCTAGCCCTTGTGTACATAGTGATGTTCCTACTCACAGCAGCAGCACAGCAGTTGGCACAGCAGTTGGTACAGCAGCAGTTGGTACAGCAGCAGTTGGTACAGCAGCAGTTGGTACAGCAGCAGTTGGTGCAGCAGTTGGTACAGCAGTCGGTACAGTGTGATGAATTTTGTAGCACGAAGCGTCGTTTCGTAACCAAAACATCAGGTTTTGTACACATCAAAGCGTCGTTTCGTACACAACGTCGGCAGATTCCTCAGTACAGTTTCTTCAGCACAGCTTGGGTAGCACACAGCTTGGGTAGCACACAGCATTGGTTAGCACACAGCATCGTTTAGCACACAGCATTGGTTAGCACACAGCATCGGTTAGCATACAGCATCGGGTATGGTGCTCACAGCTTCTCTTCCTCCTCCAGGCAGCATGCTTCTCCCTTGTGTTTGAAACTGAACAAATACCTGCGTTCACAGTTTATCCTCGTCGCCAATGTGGTGTTTGTGTGTTACTGAGGAAGTCTTGGTTGTAGGGTTGATGTAAAGTCATGACTTGGTTACTGACTTTAATACTTAATATGATTACATGACTAGTAGCTACCAAGCTTGGCGGGCGTCCTGTATGCTCTTGTTTACCTTTTCTCTCTGGCGTCTCAGCCGCCGCACATAGAAAACGGATGGTACCATTTTCTGTGAACATGACACAATCTGTCCTTGCCTCCCCCTCTCAGTTGTCTCCTCCTCCTCCTCCGGACCCCGTCAGTCCGCCTCTGGTCTGTTCTCTCGCTCCCTTCCCTCTCTCCTTACTAAGTTTACCCATGCCCCCTAACCCTGATTTTGCCGACCCTGCTCCTGATCCAGACCCTGATCCTGACCCTGCTCCTGACCCTGATCCTGACCCTGCTCCTGACCCTGATCCTGACCCTGATCTTGAGATCCTTTAATAAACTGTGTTCCTCTTTCCCTAAATTTCTTTCTTGTTCTCTGTTCTCTTGTTCTCTGTTCCTTTCTCTTTGATAATGTCTATTCTTCAGTGGAATATTCGTGGATTTTATGCCAACTTCCATGAACTCCAACTTCTAATTACACAGTTTACAAAACTTTGTGTTTGTCTCCAGGAACCAATGCTTGGTGCTCAGTCCTGGTCACTTTCGTGGTTATTCCTTTCTTGCTCCCCCCCCCCCCAGCTCTTGCTGGGGCCCATAACTCTACTGCTCTCTTAATTCGTTTTGATATTCCTTTCGTCCCCCTACTTCTTCCGTCCCCTATTCATTGTTCTGCTGCCAGTGTTTTTGTGGGTAAATGGTATACAGTCTGTTCCATTTATCTCCCTCCAAACGTCCCTCTTTCCCGCCCTGATCTTAAGCACCTCCTGGACTCCTTGCCAGAGCCGGTGCTCCTTTTGGGTGATTTCAACTGTCGACATTCCCTCTGGGGTGATGTTCTGACAAACACCTTAGCCGTCTTCTCGAACCGTTCGTCCTCGCTTCTTCTCTATCTCTTCTGAATTCTGGAGAGCCCACTCATGTGGACTCTCGAACTCGCACCCTTTCCTGTCTTGATCTTTCTCTCTGCTCGTCGTCCCTCTACTTAGATTTCACGTGGCAGGTTCTTGATGACCTCCATAACAGTGATCATTTCCCCATCCTCGTTTCCTTTTTCTCTTTCCACCCTACCCTCTCCTTCCCTAGGTGGCAGTTTGCCAAGGCTGACTGGTGCCTATTCACACTCCGCGCTACTCTCTCTGACCTCTCCTCTCTGCCTCTTCCTCGCGCCCTCCTCCTTTTTTATGACACTGTCTTCAACGCTGCCCTCAGCTCTATCCATCGCTCTTCCTCCCGAGACACATGGAAGTGTGTTCTCTGGTGGAATGCGGACTGTGCTCGGGCTGTCCGCTGTAAGCGTACAGCCTGGAAAAAAAACACCGCCCCCGGCAGACGGCTGATTCTTTTATTCTGTTTCGGAAGGCAAGTGTGGTGGCCCATAGGGCCATCCGTACTGCTAAACGTGAAGGTTGGAAATCTTATGTTTCCACCATTACGTCCGATACTCCTCTACCGCAGATCTGGAAGAAGATCCGCAAGATTGCGGGCAAGTTCGTTCCAGATGTCTCGCCGGTTCTCCACCTCCGTGGGACTCTTGTGGCGGATCCAGTGAAGGTCGCGGCCGAACTGGGTTCCCACTTTTCTTCTGTTAGCTCTGGTTTTCATCTTCCTCAATCCTTCCTTCTTCGTAAGCCTGTTCTTGAATCTTATCCTTTAGATTTCACACTCTTCTCCGCCTTCCCTATAACGATCCTTTCTCTCTTTCTGAACTTCAGTCTGCCCTGGCCCTCTGTGGATCTACGGCAATAGGGGGATATGTAACAGTGCAAGTATTTTGCACTCTTTCATGTATAATTGTGAATTATAATTGTGAGTTGTAATTGTGGGTGGGTGTGTGTATGTGTGGGTGTGTGTGTTGGCGAGGAGGTGCGCGTGGTACGAGGGAGGGTTGACTAGCTTCAATCCGCTGACATGGCAGTACGTAACAAGGAGGGCCTTGTGTACTGCAGGACCTGCCTGGGTCCTATAAGGGTTAGTTTTGCTTCTCAGGCCTTATTTGGGCATGAGGATGAGAGTACACAGCTTCCCCCACGTTGGGGATGGCTGGTAAATTCAGTTAGCAACCGCCTTACACAGACAAAGGGTGACCAGCCAGCTTCCTCACCCTGACGGGTGACACTCTCTCTGTGTAAGGCGGTTGCTAACTGAATTTACCAGCCATCCCCAACGTGGAGGAAGCTATGTACTCTCATCCTCATGCCCAAATAAGGCCTGAGAAGCAAAACTAACCCTTATAGGACCCAGGCAGGTCCTGCAGTACACAAGGCCCTCCTTGTTACGTACTGCCATGTCAGCGGATTGAAGCTAGTCAACCCTCCCTCGTACCGCGCGCCTCCTCGCCAACACACACACCCACACATACACACACCCACCCACAATTACAATCTCACAATTATAATTCACAATTATACATGAAAGAGTGCAAAATACTTGCACTGTTACACTACGGCAGTGGGCTCGGATGATGTTCATTATGAGATGCTTCGCCATCTCCCTTCGTGCACGTTTCAGTATTTACTGAATCTGTATAACCAGGTCTGGGAGTCGTCGTCCATCCCTGAGGACTGGCTCGATGCCGTTGTACTCCTTATTCGGAAACCAGGGTCTCTCGGTACGTCCCCTAAGGACTTCCGCCCTATTGCTCTCACGAGTTGTGTTTGCAAGCTGTTTGAGCGTATGGTAAATGTCCGTCTGCTGTGGTTCTTGGAACACAATCACCACCTCTCTCCTTCTCAATTTGATTTTCGCAATTGCCGCAGCACGACTGATGTCCTGGTGAACTTGGAGGTCTATATTCGTACTGCTTTTTTTGCGAAGATCTCCGTTGTTGCTGTCCTTTTTGACCTGGAAAAGGCTTATGACACGACTTGGAGATACCATATTCTGTCCCAACTTCGTTCTTTTGGCCTCCGTGGTAATCTCTCTCTCTTCCTTCAAAGCTTTCTCTCTCGTCGTACCTTTCGAGTCAGGCTTGGTGCAACTCTCTCTGCCTCTTTTCGGCAGTATAAAGGTGTGCCCCAAGGTAGTGTTCTGAGTACTACTCTTTTTCTGGTTGCCCTCAATGGTCTCCTTTCCTCCTTTCCTTCTGGCATCTTCTCCACTCTTTATGTTGATGATTTTACTCTTTGCTGTCGAGGTGATGATTCGCCTCTCCTTCAACGGCGGCTTCAACTTGCGATTGATGCCGTGTCATCTTGAGCCACCAATCATGGCTTCAAGTTCTCTACTACTAAGACTTGTGCCATGACTTTTACTCGGAAGCAGGTCGTTCTTCGTCCCTCTTTGTCACTTTATGGTCATTCCCTTGAGTACAAAGATTCCACGAAGCTTTTGGGGTTATTCTTTGACGCTCATTTGTCTTCGGTCGCCCCATGTCTCTTACCTCCGTGTTGAATGCTCTAAGGTCCTTAACCTACTTAAGGTTTTGTCCCATACTTCTTGGGTAGCAGATAGGCGCACGCTCCTCTTATTTGCATTCCTCTCTCGTCGTGTCTAAGCTCGATTATGGTTGCCCTGCATACTCTTCTGCTTCTCCTTCTTCTCTTCGCCGTCTTGACCCTTCGCACCATACTGGGTTGCGCCTCAGCTCTGGTGCTTTTCGTTCAACTCCTTCCCTCAGCTTGTACGCTGACACTGGCTTTCTGTCTCTCCAGGATCGCCGTGATCGCTACAGTCTTCGCTATCTTGCGCGATCCTTACAGCATCCTCACTCTCGCCTCTGTTGCGCTTTGACTTTTACCCCTCCTGTAGTTCCTGTTCCTCTTCACCACCTTCCTCTTTCTGTCCGTTTGTCTCGCTTACAAGATTCTCTTTCGGTTCGTCTTACTAATGTTTCTCCTCGTATTGTTCCCTCCTTGCCCCCGTGGAGGGTCCCCCTTCCCAAATTTTGTACTTCTCTGACCCGCATCACTAAAGCTTTTACCCCTCCTACAGTTCTGAAACGCCTCTTCCTTGAGCACTTTTCTTCTCACTCCCACTCCGTTCCCATCTTCACCGATGGGTCAAAGTCTGCTGACGGTAGTGTGCTGCTCTGTTGTTTTTCCTGACCACACTTATATGTGTCGCCTTCCTCCGGAGGCTAGCATCTTCACAGCAGAACTCTGTGCTATTCTCTATACTCTTCGTCTCCTGCTTTCCCAGGGGCAATCCTCCTTCGTGGTAGTAGTTGATTCTCGTAGTGCCCTCATGGCTTTAGGGTCCTTTAATCCAGTCCACCCTGTGGTCATCGAGATTCAACACTGGCTGTTTCTTATCTCCAGTAAATTTAAGTCGGTTGCGTTTTGCTGGGTTCCCAGCCATGTTGGTGTCTCTTTAAATGAGTGTGCGGATGCCGCCACTAAGGACGCTATCCGCACTTGCCCCAACTCTCATAAAGGTGTTCCTTATTCTGACTTTTACTCAGTTATTCATGCCTCCTTCCTTGCCCGATGGCAGAGTTGTTGGTCTTCTGTTCTTGGTAACAAACTGCGTACTCTTATGAGTTGTGTGTCTCGGTGGCCTTCCTCCTGCCACCGTAACTGGCGGTGGGAAACGGCTCTGGTGAGGTTATGTATTTGCCATACCCGTTTAACTCACGGTCACTTAATGGAGCGCTGCCCTGCTCCTTATTGTCCGAATTGCATTGTCCCTCTTATGGTCGTACATATCCTTGTTGAATGTCTTGACTTCCAGGACGAGCATGTGTCTTGTTTTCCGACTGTCCCCCGCGGTCGCTTGTCCCTCGATAGAATTCTTGGCGACTCAGATACTTTTGATATCGTTCGCCTTATGCGTTTTTGTTCTTGTTTGGCATCCTTGGTGATATTTAGCGCCCTCTGATTATCCGCACATTTGATGGTGCTACATAGCCTTCCCGGTTTGGTGCCTTCTATTGATAATTACTTACTTACTTTAATCAACCATTGACGGCTTTGATTACATTTATTAAACAGTTTACAAGCATGAAAATTTGCCAATCAACTGTTGTTATTGTTATAAACAGCCTCCTGGTGCTTCGGAGCTCATTAACTGTTTAAGAATTGTAATCAAAGCCGCCAAAGATTGAGAAAAGGTGTACAGGTTCGTAAGTGCTTGCGTAACTGCTTCGTGAATCTGGCCCCAGATGCTCTTCTGTGTAACAGCCGTCTCTCTCCTCTCTCTAGGGGCCTGACAGCTGAGTGAACAGCGCTTCGAATTCGTAGTCCTAAGGTTCCGAGTTCGATCACCGATGGAGGGGGAAATAAATAGGCAGAGTTTCTTTCACCCTGAGGCACCTGTTACCTAACAGTAAATAGGTACCTGGGAGCTAGTCAGCTGTCACGGGTTGCTTCCTGGGGGTGGAGGCCTGGTCGAGGACCGGGCCGCGAGGACACTAAAGTCAGGAAATCATCTCAAGATAACTTCAAGATAACGACGCACGATACCAACCTGGTGAGCATTTATAACGCCTATAATTTTAAACAGGTCTCAAGCTGTGTGTTGGAGGAACGTTGATGACCCAGGGAATTTAAAACGATTTTTGCATTACTCAAATACTTAAAATAATAAAGCGAATATATAAAATAATAAACTGTTGTGGTTGGCACAAAAGTTCGTAGCTCCTCGGGTAGGTTAGGTTTGGCAATTTAGTACAACAGTTTAGTGACGTTGGGGATTAAACGGAGAACGAGCTGGTGTGTGAGGGAAGGGGGATGGGGGGAGGGGGAGGATGGGGGGAATGGGGGTAATAGGTTACCTTGACCCCTCTACTAGATAAAAGTGAGGCCAGTTTGGCTTGCCTCAATGGTTACGGTTGCAACAAAACTCGTAATAGGAGTCTTCGGTGTAAGCTAGGTGGTAAGGTTGAAGTAACATTCCACCTCTGTTGCATTCCACATACCACAACGCCTATTGCAGTAACTGACATTCCAAATAAGCTACCAAAGGTTTTTGCTTTGCAACACCGTTGACCTGGAGTAATCGGTGGATGGTTAACTTGGAACGACCTAATCAGTCAATAACTTTGATTCGAAACCAGTTTTCCAGATGTGGGTACAATTCCCTTCCTCACTTCGACTGGCAGCTCACGCAAGAATAACCCGTAAGGGATTCATAGTGGGCGTTAATCTTAGTGGGAAATGTACATTTTTCAAGAAACACATTTCAAATTTGCCAGAGAGAGAGAGTGAGTCAAGCAAACAGCGAAGAGACAAACAGAGACAGAGAATTAGATAAACATACACACACGCATGCAACATATCCAGTAAACAAAATTCAAGAAGATATAAACTAACAAACACCGGACCCGAACAATCTTCAGATAAACCAACTGTAATCACAGAAATTGCCTGTGCAAAAACTTAGAGGAGAAGAACGACGCCTATTAGTAGTAGTAGTAGTAGTAGTAGTAGTAGTAGTAGTAGTACTGGGAGGAGGAGGAGGAGGAAGGAGTAGTAGTAGTAGTAGTAGCACTGGGAGGAGGAGGAGGAGGAGGAAGGAGTAGTAGTAGTAATAGGAGAGAGGAGAAAGATGATAACAACATGGTGCAATAGGTCCATGAACTATCAGTGACAACACAACTAACGCGAGTCACAAGGCTCTCCACCAGCCTGGAGTCCCAGTGTCTGGAATAAATAATAAGCGGCCGGGCATCAGTGAGAGGGAGGGAGGGAGAGGGAAAGAAGAGGGGAGAAGAGGGGGAGTGAGAAGGATAGTGTGAGGGAGAGAGAAAACATAGTAAAACAAGGTGAAAGAAATAGGCTCAGGGACACAAACAAGCCTAGGCATGAGACAGAGACTAGCCATGGAAGTATCCACTCCTGCCTTCGTCTCTGCTTCCATTTTTGAAATCGTATCTGACTGGCTTATTGTTGGGTGGTAGTGGCCGAGAGGTAAAGCCAAGATGGAGGCTTCCAAGTGGCAGAGTCAAGTGGTAGAAGGAATTAGTAGTGCCAAACTGGTATATGCAAGCGGGTGAGGCGCATGGGCACCGCAGCTGGTAAACCAATTATGGTCTGGCCCTCAACTACCTTTGATCATATGGTGTCGTGATTATGCTCTTCGCTATGTAAATGCTCGCCTCTAGTTATCTGTGCTGTGTATGTATGTATGTATGTATGTATGTATGTATGTATGTATGTATGTATGTATGTATGTATGTATGTATGTATGTACGTACGTACGTATGCAACTCACGAGTGGCTCAGTAAACGAGATACTTGTATCTTTGTGAAATTTACATACTTGATGAAGTGAGATAGAGGAGCCGGTAGGAGTTTGTGTGTAGAGATTCCGTAGGAGCCTTGTCCCAGGAAGTGCTGACCTCGACACAGTCCGGCTGGAGCTCGCGGTGTGTTTGAGGCCAACCCGCTCCTTGACTGGGACACAGGGTGCAAAATGAAGTGCAACTTAACACAATACAAACGGTTGAGAGTTCATGTCCGGCAGGCATTATTCAGACATTGTTGACCGAAATTCGACCAAATTGGGCATAATGCTGGAATCCCATCGGCGGTAGCGACGGTAGAGCAACGGTCTAGCTTCATGTAGGTCGGCGTTCACTCCCCGACCGTCCAAGTGGTTGGGCACCATTCCTTACCCCCGTCCCATCCCAAATCCTTATCCTGACCTAGTGCTATATAGTCGTAATGGCTTGGCACTCTCCCTTGATAATTCCTTGCCCTTTCCTCTCTCTCAACTATGCATTTCTGTGCCCAGGTGATAGTGAAGTAGGAAATAGTATGTCTATTTATGAGACTGTTCAGAAACATCTACTCATTAACTGACACAAAGCAAATGCAACAACCCGTTCTCGCACTTGCTTATAGTCAATATTTTGCTTATGAATAAGTGCATATGTGACATACTATTTTATTGTGAATATTTGAGTTTACCTTGAAAAGCTGAATAGAAAACCACAGCCTAACCTTACCTTCTTAGTATGTTAAGATATTACAATTAGTTCTGAACCTATACCTATATTGATATTACAGTTTTATAAAAAATAAACCAAAAATAAAATATTTAAAAAAATTGTAAAGTATCTCAAGATATTGTAAAATTTTGTATAACATCTCTGTTTTTAAATAAAACTGAGAGAAAAAGTTAATGCCTTGAAAGAATATAACTTGGAATATGTCACATATGTACTTATTTATAAGCAAAATAGTGACTATAAGCAATAAGTCATATATGTGCTGTCTTGTGCGAGAGCAGGTTGAATGCGAATAATAATAATAGTTTTGAGTGTATAGTGTTAGAAACAGCTTTATGAGAGAGAGAGAGAGAGAGAGAGAGAGAGAGAGAGAGAGAGAGGGGGGGGGGGGACAAGCTTTTTCACGGGCAAACGTAATTAGCTATTGTGTGTGTTTTTGGACCTCAGTTGGTGGCCGGGGGTTGTGTTGGTCCAGGTAGTGGTGGCAGTGGTGGTGGTTGCGGTGGTGGGGTTAGTGGAGGTGGTGGTGGTTGCAGTGGTGGTTGTAGTGGAGGTGGTGGTGGTGGTTGCGGTGGTGGCAGTGGTTGTGATGGCTGTGACGGTGGTGAAGGTGGTGGCAGTGGTTGTGGCGGTGGTAGTGGTAGTGGTGGTGGCAGTGGTTGTGGTGGCAGTGACGGTTGTGGTTGTGGTAGTGGTTGTGGTGGTGGTGATGCGGTCCGTCTGAGAAGGGCAAGAGGAAGTCCTTGTGGTGGCAGAGGTGGGGCGGTAATCTTTCGTCAATCCTCAAGGCATTAGATAAGTTCCTTAGTATCTTAATTGGATAAGCGTTTTCTGGCTTCAGTGCCATCCGGCTCCAGTGCCATCCGGCTCCAGTGCCATCCGGCTCCAGTGCCATCCGGCTCCTGTGCCATCCGGCTCCTGTGCCATCCGGCTCCATGTGCCATCCGGCTCCAGTGCCATCCGGCTCCAGTGCCATCCGGCCCTTACAGCCGGAAGCCTCCTGAACACTTGGCTGCTCCCCGAGACCCCTCCCCCCTTGCAAGCACACAACCTAACGGTCCCTATTGTTACCTTGTTATAGCTTGTTACAAAGTTAATCCTGTTATAAAGTTTTTTTGGCGCGTTAGATACTTGTTACAACTCGTGGATGGTTAACTTGGAACGTGACACGAAACCAGTTTTCCAGATGTGGGAACAATTCCCTTCCCCACTTCGACTGGCAGCTCCCTTAGAAGGTGTTACAAGCTGTTCGAATGTTGCAGCAATGTTGTAGTTTCGTCGTTAACGACTCGACTCATACCTCGACGTAAGTGAAGACAGGTGAGACCCACATTATGTGATGTGAGGCCCACATTACGTGATGTGAGACCCACATTACGTGATGTGAGGCCCACATTACGTGATGTGAGGCCCACATTACGTGATGTGAGGCCCACATTACGTGATGTGAGGCCCACATTACGGGATGTGAGGCCCACATTACGTGATGTGAGGCCCACATTACGTGATGTGAGGCCCACATTACGTAATGTGAGGCCCACATTACGTGATGTGAGGCCCACATTACGTGATGTGAGGCCCACATTACGTGATGTGAGGCCCACATTACGTGATGTGAGGCCCACATTACGTGATGTGAGGCCCACATTACGTGATGTGAGGCCCACATTACGTGATGTGAGGCCCACATTACGGGATGTGAGGCCCACATTACGTAATGTGAGGCCCACATTACGTGATGTGAGGCCCACATTACGTGATGTGAGGCCCACATTACGGGATGTGAGGCCCACATTACGGGATGTGAGGCCCACATTACGTGATGTGAGGCCCACATTACGGGATGTGAGGCCCACATTACGTGATGTGAGGCCCACATTACGTGATGTGAGGCCCACATTACGTGATGTGAGGCCCACATTACGGGATGTGAGGCCCACATTACGTGATGTGAGGCCCACATTACGGGATGTGAGGCCCACATTACGTGATGTGAGGCCCACATTACGGGATGTGAGGCCCACATTACGGGATGTGAGGCCCACATTACGTGATGTGAGGCCCACATTACGGGATGTGAGGCCCACATTACGTGATGTGAGTCCCACATTACGGGATGTGAGGCCCACATTACGTGATGTGAGGCCCACATTACGTGATGTGAGGCCCACATTACGGGATGTGAGGCCCACATTACGGGATGTGAGGCCCACATTACGGGATGTGAGGCCCACATTACGTGATGTGAGGCCCACATTACGTGATGTGAGGCCCACATTACGGGATGTGAGGCCCACATTACGTGATGTGAGGCCCACATTACGGGATGTGAGGCCCACATTACGTGATGTGAGACCCACATTACGTGATGTGAGGCCCACATTATGTGATGTGAGACCATTGCGAACAACAGTGAAAGCTTGTCATGATTGATATATATTATAATGCATTGTTATCAATGTGTCATGCCTCCAGTGCCTGTGGGACAGACCCAGTGCCTGTGGGTCAGCCCCAGTGCCTGTGGTTCAGCCCCAGTGCCTGTGGGTCAGCCCCAGTGCCTGTGGGTCAGCCCCAGTGCCTGTGGGTCAGCCCCAGTGCCTGTGTTTACTAGTTGTGTTGTGTTTTACGGGGGTTGAGCTTTGCTCTTTGGGCCCGCCTCTCAACTGTCAATCAACTGTTTACTAACTACTTTTTTTTTTTTCCCACACCACACACACACACACACACACCAGGAAGCAGCCCGTGACAGCTGACTAACTCCCAGGTACCTATTTACTGCTAGGTAACAGGGGCACTTAGGGTGAAAGAAACTTTGCCCATTTGTTTCTGCCTCGTGCGGGAATCGAACCTACGCCACAAACTTACGAATCCTGCGCGCTATCCACCAGGCTACGAGGCCCCCCTATTCTATTGATTTCGGGGCTTTTAGTGTCCCCGCGGCCCGGTCCTCGACCAGGCCTCCACCCCCAGGAAGCAGCCCGTGACAGCTGACTAACACCCAGGTACCTATTTTACTGCTAGGTAACAGGGGCATTCAGGGTGAAAGAAACTTTGCCCATTTGTTTCTGCTTCGTGCGGGAATCGAACCCGCGCCACAGAATTACAAGTCCTGCGCGCTATCCACCAGGCTACGAGACCCCCCCCACAGGCCCCAGTGCCTGTGGGTCAGCCCCAGTGCCTGTGGGTCAACTCCAGTGCCTGTGGGTCAGCCCCAGTGCCTGTGGGTCAGCCCCAGTGCTTGTGGGTCAGCCCCAGTGCCTGTGGGTCAGCCCCCGTTCCTGAGGGTCAGCCCCAGTGCCTGTGGGTCAGCGCCAGTGCCTGTGGGTCAGCTCCAGTGCCTGTGGGTCAGCCCCAGTGCCTGTGTGTCACCCCAGTACCTGTGGGTCAGACCCAGTGCCTGTGGGTCAGCCCCAGTACCTGTGGGTCAGCCCCAGTGCCTGTGGGACAGACCCAGTGCCTGTGGGTCAGACCCAGTGCCTTTGGGTCACCCCAAGTGCATGTGGGTCAGCCCCAGTGCCTGTGGGTCAGCCCCAGTACCTGAGGGTCAGCCCCAGTGCCTGTGGGTCAGCCCCAGTACCTGTGGGTCAGCCCCAGTGCCTGTGGGTCAGCCCCAGTGCCTGTGAATCAGCCCCAGTGCCTGTGGGTCAGCACCAGTGCCTGTGGGTCAGCCCCTGTGCATGTGGGTTAGACCCAGTGCCTTTGGGTCACCCCAAGTGCCTGTGGGTCAGCTTCAGTGCCTTTGGGTCAGCCCCAGTGCCTGTGGGTCAGCCCCAGTGCCTGTGGGTCAGCCCCAGTGCCTGTGGGTCAGCCCCAGTGCCTGTGGGTCAGCCCCAGTGCCTGTGGGTCAGCCTCAGTGCCTGTACTCACCTAGTTGTACTCACCTAGTTGTGTTTGCGGGGGTTGAGCTCTGGCTCTTTGGTCCCGCCTCTCAACCGTCAATCAACAGGTGTACAGATTCCTGAGCCTATCGGGCTCTGTCATATCTACACTTGAAACTGTGTATGGAGTCAGCCTCCACCACATCACTTCCTAATGCATTCCATTTGTCAACCACTCTGACACTAAAAAAGTTCTTTCTAATATCTCTGTGGCTCATTTGGGCACTCAGTTTCCACCTGTGTCCCCTAGTACGTGTGCCCCTTGTGTTAAATAGACTGTCTTTATCTACCCTATCAATCCCCTTCAGAATCTTGAATGTGGTGATCATGTCCCCCCTAACTCTTCTGTCTTCCAGCGAAGTGAGAAGGACCGAGTACAGAGCCCTGTGGGACTCCACTGGTGACTTCATGCCAATCGGAGGTCTCACCCCTAACCGTAACTCTCTGCTCTCTGCACTCTGTATGTGTTACCAGATGTGATTCCTAGTGCCTGTAGGTCAGCCCCAGTGCCTGTGGGTCAGCCCCAGTGCCTGTGGGTCAGCCCCAGTGCTTGTGAGTCAGCCCCAGTGCCTGTAGGTCAGCCCCAGTGCCTGTAGGTCAGCCCCAGTGCCTGTAGGTCAGCCCCAGTGCCTGTAGGTCAGCCCCAGTGCCTGTAGGTCAGTCCCAGTGCCTGTGGGTCAGCCTCAGTGCCTGGGAGTCAGCCCCAGTGCCTGTGGGTCACCCCAATGGCCTGTGGGTCAGCCCCAGTGCCTAGTAGGTCAGCCCCAGTGCCTGTAGGTCAGCCCCAGTGCCTGTGGGTCAGCCCCAGTGCCTGTGGGTCAGCCCCAGTGCCTGTGGGTCAGCCCCAGTGCCTGTGGGTCCAGCCCCAGTGCCTGTGGGTCAGACCCAGTGCCTGTGGGTCAGCCCCAGTGCCTGTGAGTCAGCCCCAGTGCCTGTGGGTCAGCCCCAGTGCCTGTGAGTCAGACCCAGTGCCTGTGGGTCAGACCCAGTGCCTGTGGGTCAGACCCAGTGCCTGTGGGTCAGACCCAGTGCCTGTGGGTCAGACCCAGTGCCTGTGGGTCTGCCCAAGTGCGTGTGGGTCAGCCAGAGTGCCTGTGGGTCATCCCCAGTGATTGTGAGTCAGCCCAAGTGCCTGTACTCACCTAGTTGTACTCACCCAGTTGTGTTTGCGGGGGTTGAGCTCTGGCTCTTTGGTCCTGCCTCTCAACCGTCAATCAACAGGTGTACAGATTCCTGAGCCTATCGGGCTCTGTCATATCTACATTTGAAACTGTGTATGGAGTCAGCCTCCACCACATCACTTCCTAATGCATTCCATTTGTCAACCACTCTGACACTAAAAAAGTTCTTTCTAATATCTCTGTGGCTCATTTGGGCACTCAGTTTCCACCTGTGTACCCTTGTGCGTGTTCCCCTTTTGTTAAATAGACTGTCTTTATCTACCCTATCAATTCCCTTCAGAATCTTGAATGTTGTGATCATGTCCCCCCTAACTCTTCTGTCTTCCAGCGAAGTGAGGTTTAATTCCCGTAGTCTCTCCTCGTAGCTCATACCTCTCAGCTCGGGTACTAGTCTGGTGGCAAACCTTTGAACCTTTTCCAGTTTAGTCTTATCCTTGACTAGATATGGACTCTATGCTGGGGCTGCATACTCCAGGATTGGCCTGACATATGTGGTATACAAAGTTCTGAATGATTCTTTACACAAGTTTCTGAATGCCGTTCGTATGCTGGCCAGCCTGGCATATGCCGCTGATGTTATCCGCTTGATATGTGCTGCAGGAGACAGGTCTGGCGTGATATCAACCCCCAAGTCTTTTTCCTTCTCTGACTCCTGAAGAATTTCCTCTCCCAGATAATACCTTGTATCTGGCCTCCTGCTCCCTACACCTATCTTCATTACATTACATTTGGTTGGGTTAAACTCTAACAACCCTTTTTTCGACCATTCCTTCAGCTTGTCTAGGTCTTCTTGAAGTCTCAAACAGTCCTCTTCTGTTTTAATCCTTCTCATAATTTTAGCATCGTCCGCAAACATTGAGAGAAATGAATCGATACCCTCCGGGAGATCATTTACACATATCAGAAACAAGATAGGACCGAGTACAGAGCCCTGTGGGACTCCACTGGTGACTTCATGCCAATCGGAGGTCTCACCCCTCACCGTAACTCTCTGCTTCCTATTGCTTAGATACTCCCTTATCCACTGGAGCACCTTACCAGCTACACCTGCCTGTCTCTCCAGCTTATGTACCAGCCTCTTATGCTGTACTGTGTCAAAGGCTTTCCGACAATCCAAGAAAATGCAGTCCGCCCAGCCCTCTCTTTCTTGCTTAATCTGTGTCACCTGATCGTAGAATTCTATCAAGCCTGTAAGGCAAGATTTACCCCTCCCTGAACCCATGTTGGCGATTTGTCACGAAGTCCCTTCTCTCCAGATGTGTTACCAGGTTTTTTCTCACGATCTTCTCCATCACCTTGCATGGTATACAAGTCAAGGAAACTGGTATGTAGTTCAGTGCCTCTTGTCTGTCCCCCTTTTTGTATATTGGGACCACATTCGCCGTCTTCCATATTTCTGGTAGGTCTCCCGTCTCTAGTGACTTACTATACACTATGGAGAGTGGCAAGCAAAGTGCCTCTGCACACTCTTTCAGTACCCATAGTGAGATCCCATCTGGACCAACAGCCTTTCTAACATCCAGATCCAGCAGGTGTCTCTTGACCTCCTCTCTCGTGATTTCGAACTCCTCCAAGGCCGCCTGGTTTACCTCCCTTTCTCCTAGCACAGTGACCTCACCCTGTTCTATTGTGAAGACCTCCTGGAACCTCTTGTTGAGTTCCTCACACACCTCTCTGTCATTCTCTGTATACCTGTCCTCGCCTGTTCGAAGTTTCAATACCTGTTCTTTCACTGTTGTTTTCCTTCTGATGTGACTGTGGAGTAGCTTTGGTTCGGTCTTGGCTTTGTTTGCTATATCATTTTCAAAATTTTTCTCTGCTTCTCTTCTCACCCTGACGTACTCATTCCTGGTTCTCTGGTATCTCTCTCTGCTTTCTGGTGTTCTGTTATTCCGGAAGTTCCTCCACGCCTTTTTGTTCAGTTTCTTCGCTTCCATACATGCCCTGTTAAACCATGGATTCTTCTGTTGCTTCTCGGATTTTTCCCTTTGGGCCGGGATGAACCTGTTTACTGCCTCCTGACACTTTTGGGTAACATAGTCCATCATACCCTGTACAGACTTGTCTCTGAGGTCTGTGTCCCAGGGTATTTCACTTAGGAAACTTCTCATCTGTTCATAATTCCCCTTTCGGTATGCCAGCCTTTTGATTCCTAGTTCTTTTTTGGGGGAGATAAGTCCTAGCTCTACCAGGTACTCAAAGTTCAATACACTGTGGTCACTCATTCCTAAGGGCGCTTCCATCTTAACTTCCCTTATATCCCATTCATTTAGGGTAAATATCAAATCAAGCATTGCTGGTTCATCTTCTCCTCTCATTCTTGTTGGTTCTTTGGTGTGCTGGCTTAGAAATTTTCTTGTTGCCACGTCCAGCAGCTTAGCTCTCCATGTTTCTGGTCCTCCATGCGGGTCTCTGTTCTTCCAATCTATCTTCCCATGGTTGAAGTCTCCCATAATTAGTAGTCCAGATCCATTCCTGCTAGCAACAGAAGCTGCTCTTTCTATTATGTTAATGGTGGCCATGTTGTTTCTATCATATTCCTGTCTAGGTCTTCTGTCATTTGGTGGTGGATTATATATGACTACGACTATAATTTTTTTCCCTCCATTTGTTACAGTACCTGCTATGTAGTCACTGAAACCTTCACAGCCCTGAATATCCATCTCCTCAAAATCCCAGCCTTTTCTTACCAGCAGAGCTACACCACCCCCACCTCTTCCTTCCCTCTCTTTCCTCATAACATAATAGTCCTGTGGGAACACTGCATTTGTTATCGTTTTTGTGATCTTTGTTTCTGTGAGGGCTATTATGTCTGGATTTTCCTCTAGTACCAGTTCTCCAAGCTCATTTGCTTTATTTGTAATTCCATCTATGTTAGTGTACATCGCTTTGAGGCTCACTTTCTTCTGTCCCTTCTCAAATCGCCTCCTTGGTGAGTGTTCTGCTGGTGGGGGAGGCTGTTCCATGGGTGTGAGGACCTGTGAGGTGGATAACAGGGTCTCAGAGGATACTGGGATGAGGGGCGGGGGATCCAGTGAAAGGGGAGGGACAGGGAGGGTATGGGGTGAAAGGGGAGGGAGGACGGGAAGGAAAGGGGGAGAGGGAGGACTCGGGAGGAGGGGAGGGGTAGAAGGGTGGGGATTGGGTGTGAGGGGAGGGAGATTTGGCTGAACATTTGAGTGGGGGCAGGGAGGGTTTGGGGTAGGGGGGTTTTCTATGCAGAGGAGGGAGGCGGGGTTGTCCTCCCTTCTGGTGTTACTGGGTAGCTGGTTGTGGGTTGCCCCCTCGCCTCTGGGGGTGTTGTGTTGGGAGCTGTGACTTCCTGGATTTCCCCTCTCGCCCTGCACCTCTTCCTTGCTTCTGCCGCCACGGCTCCCTCCTCCCTTGTCATGTCTCTCTGGAGGAATACATTTTTTAATTCTCCCACGTTTTTCAGAGAGCTCTTCCTTGATAGGATCTTCTCCTTTGTGTTCTCGTTTGCAAACACTATCTTTATCATTCGGTCTCGGTCTTTGTTGTACCAGCCTAGCCTGAAAACCATCTCAATGCTATGCTCAGCCCCTTCCATGTCAAGTGCCTTTAGTACTTCATTCACTTCTGCTTTGTCCTTGTCATTCCACTCTGTCCTATTAGATCCTTCCTGCTCTTTAATACCCACAGCAACCACTGATCTGTTCCTTTCCAGCAGTTGGCTAGTGGAGCGTGCCGCCTCCTGTGAGGTGGCTGCTTTCATGGCCACCTCCATCACTGCAGTCATTACTTCAGAGTTATTTTTTTTTAGTATTTCCGCAAATGTTGCTTTTATTGTGGCATTCTCATCCAAAAAACTATTACCACCTTCTCCCTGGATGGTTTTCTGATTCTTAGCCTCGATACCATTCTCTTTGAGGGCTCTAATCTCCTCCTTTGCTGCTGTCAGCTCTCTTTTCAGGTTGTTTATTTCGTTCTTCATTTCCTGCATCATTTCTTGCATCTCACTCTTGATGTCCTCCAGAAACTGGGCGAACATTTCCTTCATCTCGTCACCTTGGCTCTTTCCTGTTCCCCTGGTACCTATGGCTGCCATGCTTGACCCTATTGGGATGGGGGAGGGAGAGAGAGAGAGGAAGAGAGAGAGAGGAAGAGAGAGAGAAAGAGAGAGAGAGAAAGGGAGTGATAAAGGGAGAGATAAATGGGTGGGTGGGGGGGATCCGACCCTTCAACTGAAGTGAGAAGAAAGTAGAAGGGGAGGGGGGGGGGAGGAGATGGAGAGAGAGGCGGGAGGGAGAGAGAGGAAGAGGGAGAGAGATAGAGAAGGAAAGAGTGGGTGAGGGAGAGAGCGGGTGAGGGAGAGAGGGGGGGGAGGTGTGTGTGTGTGTGTGTGTGTGTGTGTGTGTGTGTGTGTGTGTGTGTGTGCAGAGAGGGAGGGGGAAGGAAAGAGAGGGAGGGAGAGGAGAGAGAGAGAGAGAGAGAGAGAGAGAGAGAGAGAGAGAGAGAGAGAGAGAGAGAGAGAGAGAGAGAGAGAGAGAGAGAGAGAGAGCAGGAGAGAGATAGTGGGAGTGGGAGAGAGGGAGTGGGAGAAAGGGAGAGTGGGGAGGGGAAGAGTGTGTGTATGGGCGATGCGGGGGACCTGGGGGAGGGTGGGGGGGGCGGAGATGGCGACTAGGTCAGGTCAGGTGAGATGGTGGGGTCAAGAGGGGGGGGGGGGGGAGAGTAAGGTGCTGATCCCAGGTGTTAGTGCCTTTTCCCCTGACTGAACAATTGTGTGTGTGTGTGTTTACTAGTTGTGTTTTTACGGGGGTTGAGCTTTGCTCTTTCGGCCCGCCTCTCAACTGTCAATCTGTCACTGTTTACTAACTACTTTTTTTTTTTTTTTTTTTTTTTTTTTTTCTCTCCACACCACACACACACACCCCAGGAAGCAGCCCGTGACAGCTGACTAACTCCCAGGTACCTATTTACTGCTAGGTAACAGGGGCATTCAGGGTGAAAGAAACTTTGCCCATTTGTTTCTGCCTCGTGTGGGAATCGAACCCGCGCCACAGAATTACGAATCCTGCTCGCTATCCACCAGGCTACAAGGCCCCTACCAGGCTACGAGGCCCCTAGGCCCCGAGGCCCCTGTGTGTGTGTGAGTGTGTGTGTGTGTGTGTGTGTGTGTGAGTGTGCACGTGTGTGTGTGTGTGTGTCTGTTTTAGAGTGTGCACACTTGTGTGCGTGTATACGTAAGTGGGCGGGCGTGCTTGTATGTGTCAAGATATCCCTTATGCGTTACCTCTGCCTAAATGAGCCACTCGGAGATTTTTAACTATATATGATATCCTGAACAAGAATTTGATAATATTTTACCTCAATCTGTACACCTGATTAATTGACCAGAGAGGGGGTACATACCCGTCTCCTCCCGCTCACACAACCAGATGAGTAAGGGCGATGTATGATGACGATGGTTATCCGTCGTTGTCTCCCACTAGGTGATTCACTAAGTGCTGGTAGATTGATGAGGTCGGTTCTTCTCTGTCTACACAAAGCTCTGGAGTCAGTCACTGTATCGTTATGTGACAGTTCACTAATTCACTGTACCACTGATCACAGTCACCACTCAACAGCACAATCAGGTAGTTCCACGGCGGGGAGTCCCACCCAGTCAGGTCGCACACTTACATGCACCGGTGATGCCCTAGCTCCACTTTGGTTTCTTCGCCAAATCTTCGCACTATCGCTAGCGATATGACTATGCTATATTGCACCCTGCTAGCTACACACTGCGAGAGGCCAAATACTATGATCTAGCCTCTATACTCTTTCAATGTCACGAGAAATTGACGAATTTCCACGGACCTCACTAATCGTGTGTCTCTCCTACCGTTGTGTGTCACTTCTGGCCTTCACCTTGCTGTCCTCACACGTGTGTGTGTCACTTCTGTGAGTCAGAAGTTCTGTGGGTCAGCTCCAATGCCTGTGGGTTAACCCCAGTGCCTATGGGTCTGCCCAAGTGCCTGTGGGTCAGCCCCAGTGCCTGTGGGTCAGCCCCAGTGCCTGTGGGTCAGCCCCAGTGCCTGTGGGTCAGCCCCAGTGCCTGTGGGTCAGCCCCAGTGCCTGACGGTCAAGTTATAAAACCTCACAATTTTAACAGTCACGGAGTGCCTGTAGCGTATATTTCTAAAATGATCAAGGGGCGGCTGGGCCTCACTGTTGGGTAAAAAAACTGTGTTATCTGGGGCTTTATGTCTCATGGGGTGCGGAAGGGCAAGACAGGCGGGAACAGCGAAGCGGCGGCTCATGCACTCCCTTCACGGGAGAAAGGGAAGGTGTTGATGTAAGTAATTTAAGGATAGGTGGGGAAATATCCTTAATTCTATCCTTAATATCCTTTGGGAGATGTAATTCACAGAGAGGCGCCGAGAATGCCGTTGAAGGTAAAGGGGGGGAGGGGGGTTGGAATTGTGGCATTGGGAAATTAAATTCAGTGTGAGGGGTAGAAGGAATGGGAGGTATTAAGGGAAAGCGCCAAGTCATTACGACTATATAGCACGTGGAAGAGGTCTGGATAAGGCTTTGGGATGGGACGAGGGGAAAGGAATGGTGGCTGCCTTACAAACAACGTAATTGCCCCTGTTTTCTTTTTGTTAAAACTTGTTAGGTGTTAAAACTTGTTCGAACGTTGTAGCAACGTCGTAGTCATGTGCATGGGGGGCCGCAGCCATTTGGAAGGTAGGGGAATCGAACGCCGACCTGCATGAAGCGAGGACATTGCTTTACCGTCCAGCCCAAGTGGTTTGAGAGGTGGAGTAGAGTTTCTTTATCTCCAGAGTGGCGTCTGGAGGTAGGGATAAGAGGGTAGTGGGTAGTGAACCACGGGTGGTTCACACAGGCGGCTCATACAGGTGGCTCACGCAGGTGGCTCACACAGGCGGCTCACACAGGGGGCTCACACAGGTGGCTCACACAGGTGGCTCACACAGGTGGCTCACACAGGCGGTTCACACAGGTGGGTCACACAGGTGGCTCACACAGGTGGCTCACACAGACAAATATTAATCACCAGGAAGGCGTGTGTGTGTGTGGTACTTTCTCGTGGTCTAAAGAAATGTTTCTCTGATAATTTATTTCTCTTATTGACTAACCTGTTTTATCATTTCTGGCCACGGAAAAACATCCCTTCCGGTTGGAAATATGTGTCTTGCTCAGTGTATCTATCGGGAAGGCTATCCAACCGTATCTATCGCCGTAATCCTTTCACTTCTCCTACTTCATGTGTGTTTGAATCTTGCATTAAAAGTGCCTTATGTGCCTATAAATGATGTAACCTTCTCTGTGAGCAACAGGAGGGGTCCTGGGGCCAGATTCACGAAGCAGTTACGCAAGTACTTACAAACGTGTACATCTTTCCTCAATCTATGACGGCTTTGGGTACATTTATTAAAGAGATTACAAGCATTAAAACTTCCCAATCAACTGTTGTTATTGTTATAAACAGCCTCCTGGTGCTTCGGAGCTCATTAACAGTTTAATAGTTGTAAACAAAGCCACCAAAGATTAAGAAAAGATGTACACGTTCGTAAGTACTTGCGTAACTGCTTCGTGAATCCGGGTCCAGACCTACACTAAACTCTCAGGGTATGTACGCCGAGAAAGGGTGTAAATATACCCATATATGTACACGGTGTATATACACCCATATATGTACACGGTGTATATACACCCATATATGTACACGGTGTATATACACCCATATATGTACACGGTGTATATACACCCATATATGTACACGGTGTATATACACCCATATATGTACACGGTGTATATACACCCATATATGTACACGGTGTATATACACCCATAAATACACTAGGTGTATTTACAACCTGCTCTCGTAATAGCACGTCGCATTTTGACGTATACTTTATCTAAGGCCTAAAACTTAGATAACATGGAAGCGGCTTGCGAAATTGACACACAGTGGCTCGTTTTGTGTTCGTGGGTCCTCTGGGAGGTTGGGGCCCAGGTGCTCTAGTACAACCGTTTCTTGACGTTGGGAACGACCGAGGGAAAGTTTTGAAGCTCCGTTTTGTAGTGATTAACACCCTTACCTATACTCTCAAGCAAGAACGACGTCAGATCAAACCCTGGGCAGGTAGGGGTAACTGGGACTGTCCCCTTTATAGCCACGACTGATGTACATAGCAGTAAATGAGGACTGGGACACAAAACTATCCGTGGGTCGTGGATAGGGAAAATGGGATGGCAGCCATGACAGTTGCACTCCTCACTCTGTCCGCCTGTCACAGCTCAGCACAAGTTGACTTTCTGTATATCTTAAAAAAACACCCAAAAAAACTTATCTTCTCATCTAAGTTTATCATTAGTTTCCCCACCGGAACGTTGCATTCTCCCTGTCTGTCTGTCTGTCTGTCTGTCTGTCTGTCTGTCTGTCTGTCTGTCTGTCTGTCTGTCTCTCTCTCTCTCTCTCTCTCTCTCTCTCTCTCTCTCTCTCTCTCGCTCTCTCTCTCTCTCTCTCTCTCTCTCTCTCTCTCTCTCTCTCTCTCTCTCTCTCTCTCTCTCTCTCTCTCTCTCTCTCTCTCTCTCTCTCTCTCTCTCTCTCTCTCTCTCTCTCTCTCTCTCTCTCTCTCTCTCTCTCTCTCTCTCTCTCTCTCCTCTCTCTCTCTCTCTCTCTCTCTCTCTCTCTCTCTCTCTCTCTCTCTCTCTCTCTCTCTCTCTCTCTCTCTCTCTCTCTCTTCTCTCTCTCTCTCTCTCTCTTTCTCTCTCTCTCTTCTCTCTCTCTCTCTCTCTCTCTCTCTCTCTCTCTCTCTCTCTCTCTCTCTCTCTCTCTCTCTCTCTCTCTCTCTCTCTCTCTCTCTCTCTCTCTCTCTCTCTCTCTCTCTCTCTCCTCTGTACCCAATGTCTAAGCCACCTGATATCTGCCAGGCAAGTGGAACTTCATCTCAATTTGTTTTCCAAATACAAGTGTGTTCATTCCTTCTCGTTCCTCACTGCTGCCTTCTACCGCCCTCTCCCTCTCGGAGTGCTTCTCTCTCCTCCCGCCTCCCATTCCCCTTCCGGCTGCGTATATCTTATATAATAGAACACATAAAACGCAAATTTCCATATTCAATAATGCTTTGTCGGCGGAGAAGGAAAACTGGAAGCTTTTGTCCGGATGATGACAAAAAAGGGGCATTTTTTCCACAAGAATGCTATTGAATGGAAATATTAAATAAGGTCATTTTTTCATAGATTATCAGAAGGTGTGGGGGTTCGATTCCCGCAGATCCTAGTGATTAGGCACCATTCCATCACATCAACTCGTTCTCATATCCTTACCAAGTGGTTTATGGTCATTGTGGCTAAGCTCTCGCCTGATTACCTCACCGTACTTGAGGTGTGGGTACACAGCTTACACAAGATGGTAAGAGCAGGAGCCATGTATGTAGAGAGAGAGAGAGAGAGAGAGAGAGAGAGAGAGAGAGAGAGAGAGAGAGAGAGAGAGAGAGAGAGAGAGAGAGAGAGAGACAGAGAGGGGGGGGGGAGGGAGAGAGGGAGAGAGAGGTCTTACTCTCACCTGTGGTAGGAGAGGATGGCCGCCAGGAAGCAGATGGCAGCCAGGACGTCTGCTCGCCCCACCAGTCCAGTCACCTGATGGAGAGCCTCTATTATGCACCCACAACCTGATGGATCAGTCTTAATGTACATTTGATTTATTGACTTATACACATGCACATAATCGTATGCACATGCGCAAGTGTGTATAGACACAAAGCTTCAACCACCACTATACACAGGTGTGTATAGTGTAGAAGTTCCTATCACAAATATACACATCGACAGATGCGTATATTCCTCACTCTAGATTTAGGGTTCTTACCAGCATTATACGCACTGCCAGTTGCGTCAACATCACGTACCACGATCATCATGTTAACTTAGTATGCGACGGGCGTCCGCGGGCGGAGGCGAGCGCTGTACTCACCGCCTCGGTGTGGACGGGGTGGGTGGCGAAGAGCAGACCGGCAGACAGGACGGTGCCCTGCGGCAGGTGCAGCAGACGCAGCAGGAGCCGCGTCAGCAGCACACAGACGCACGAGTGCAGCGCCACGTTCACCAAGTGAAACCCGAGTGGTCGCAGCCCGAACAGCATGTGGTTGACTCTGCAGAGAGAGAAAGGAAAGATGGAACGCCGCGTTAATTCCTTGTGGGGACGAGGTATATATATACGTATGGGAGGTGGGAGGCAGGGAAGCTGAATATAAAACCATCTCATGAATACATTACGTGTCCTGTGCCCGAGAGAGAGGGAAAACACGAAGCAGAGGAAGACTTAAGAACTTAAAAATACAGACTAATTCAGATAGGGTTCCGTTCCTGGCCTGATTATATTTGCTTCCGTATCTACGTGTAATTTATTAACCAAGTAAAAAAATAAATGAATTTAGCAACGAAAGTCAGTTCTCATTCCCTCACCCGGAGAGAGAAAGAGTGAATACAATTCCAACATTAACACCAGAGAGACACACACACAGGCAGGGTGACAACACTAGGCAGGGTGACAACACTAGGCAGGGTGACAACACTACGCATGGTGACAAACCAGAGAGGCACACAAGCAGGGTGACAACACTAGGTAGGGTGATAAGACTAGGCAGGGTGACAACACCAGAGAGGCACACAGGCAGGGTGACAACACCAGAGACAAGCAGGCAGGGTGACAACACCAGACACATGCAGGCAGGGTGACAACACCAGACACATGCAGGCAGGGTGACAACACCAGACACATGCAAGCAGGGTGACAACACCAGACACATGCAGGCAGGGTGACAACACCAGAGACTCACACAGGCAGGGTGACAACACCAGAGACACACACAGGCAGGGTGACAACACCAGAGACATGCAGGCAGGGTGACAACACCAGACACATGCAGGCAGGGTGACAACACCAGACACATGCAGGCAGGGTGACAACACCAGACACATGCAGGCAGGGTGACAACACCAGACACATGCAGGCAGGGTGACAACACCAGACACATGCAGGCAGGGTGACAACACCAGACACATGCAGGCAGGGTGACAACACCAGACACATGCAGGCAGGGTGACAACACCAGACACATGCAGGCAGGGTGACAACACCAGACACATGCAGGCAGGGTGACAACACCAGACACATGCAGGCAGGGTGACAACACCAGAGACTCACACAGGCAGGGTGACAACACCAGAGACACACACAGGCAGGGTGACAACACCAGAGACATGTAGGCAGGGTGACAACACCAGACACATGCAGGCAGGGTGACAACACCAGACACATGCAGGCAGGGTGACAACACCAGACACATGCAGTTAGGGTGACAACACCAGACACATGCAGGCAGGGTGACAACACCAGAGACTCACACAGGCAGGGTGACAACACCAGACACACGCAGGCAGGGTGACAACACCAGACACATGCAGGCAGGGTGACAACACTAGGCAGGGTGACAACACCAGACACATGCAGGCAGGGTGACAACACCAGACACATGCAGGCAGGGTGACAACACCAGACACATACAGGCAGGGTGACAACACTAGGCAGGGTGACAACACCAGACACATGTAGGCAGGGTGACAACACCAGACACATGCAGGCAGGGTGACAACACCAGAGACACACACAGGCAGGGTGACAACACCAGAGACACACACAGGCAGGGTGACAACACCAGAGACACACACAGGCAGGGTGACAACACCAGAGACATGCAGGCAGGGTGACAACACCAGACACATGCAGGCAGGGTGACAACACCAGACACATGTAGGCAGGGTGACAACACCAGAGACATGCAGGCAGGGTGACAACACCAGACACTCGCAGGCAGGGTGACAACACCAGACACATGCAGGCAGGGTGACAACACCAGACACATGCAGGCAGGGTGACAACACCAGGCACATGCAGGCAGGGTGACAACACCAGACACATGTAGGCAGGGTGACAACTCCAGACACATGCAGGCAGGGTGTCAACACCAGACACATGCAGGCAGGGTGACAACACCAGAGACACACACAGGCAGGGTGACAACACCAGAGACATGTAGGCAGGGTGACAACACCAGAGAGGCACACAGGCAGGGTGACAACACCAGAGACACACACAGGCAGGGTGACAACACCAGAGACATGTAGGCAGGGTGACAACACCAGACACATGTAGGCAGGGTGACAACACCAGACACATGCAGGCAGGGTGACAACACCAGACACATGCAGGCAGGGTGACAACACCAGACACATGCAGGCAGGGTGACAACACCAGGCACATGCAGGCAGGGTGACAACACCAGACACATGTAGGCAGGGTGACAACTCCAGACACATGCAGGCAGGGTGTCAACACCAGACACATGCAGGCAGGGTGACAACACCAGAGACACACACAGGCAGGGTGACAACACCAGAGACATGTAGGCAGGGTGACAACACCAGAGAGGCACACAGGCAGGGTGACAACACCAGAGACACACACAGGCAGGGTGACAACACCAGAGACATGTAGGCAGGGTGACAACACCAGACACATGTAGGCAGGGTGACAACACCAGACACATGCAGGCAGGGTGACAACACCAGACACATGCAGGCAGGGTGACAACACCAGACACATGCAGGCAGGGTGACAACACCAGACACATGCAGGCAGGGTGACAACACCAGACACATGCAGGCAGGGTGACAACACCAGACACATGCAGGCAGGGTGACAACACCAGACACATGCAGGCAGGGTGACAACACCAGACACATGCAGGCAGGGTGACAACACCAGACACATGCAGGCAGGGTGACAACACCAGACACATGCAGGCAGGGTGACAACACCAGACACATGCAGGCAGGGTGACAACACCAGAGACTCACACAGGCAGGGTGACAACACCAGAGACACACACAGGCAGGGTGACAACACCAGAGACATGTAGGCAGGGTGACAACACCAGACACATGCAGGCAGGGTGACAACACCAGACACATGCAGGCAGGGTGACAACACCAGACACATGCAGTTAGGGTGACAACACCAGACACATGCAGGCAGGGTGACAACACCAGAGACTCACACAGGCAGGGTGACAACACCAGACACACGCAGGCAGGGTGACAACACCAGACACATGCAGGCAGGGTGACAACACTAGGCAGGGTGACAACACCAGACACATGCAGGCAGGGTGACAACACCAGACACATGCAGGCAGGGTGACAACACCAGACACATACAGGCAGGGTGACAACACTAGGCAGGGTGACAACACCAGACACATGTAGGCAGGGTGACAACACCAGACACATGCAGGCAGGGTGACAACACCAGAGACACACACAGGCAGGGTGACAACACCAGAGACACACACAGGCAGGGTGACAACACCAGAGACACACACAGGCAGGGTGACAACACCAGAGACATGCAGGCAGGGTGACAACACCAGACACATGTAGGCAGGGTGACAACTCCAGACACATGCAGGCAGGGTGACAACACCAGACACATGTAGGCAGGGTGACAACACCAGAGACATGCAGGCAGGGTGACAACACCAGACACTTGCAGGCAGGGTGACAACACCAGACACATGCAGGCAGGGTGACAACACCAGACACATGCAGGCAGGGTGACAACACCAGGCACATGCAGGCAGGGTGACAACACCAGACACATGTAGGCAGGGTGACAACTCCAGACACATGCAGGCAGGGTGTCAACACCAGACACATGCAGGCAGGGTGACAACACCAGAGACACACACAGGCAGGGTGACAACACCAGAGACATGTAGGCAGGGTGACAACACCAGAGAGGCACACAGGCAGGGTGACAACACCAGAGACACACACAGGCAGGGTGACAACACCAGAGACATGTAGGCAGGGTGACAACACCAGACACATGTAGGCAGGGTGACAACACCAGACACATGCAGGCAGGGTGACAACACCAGACACATGTAGGCAGGGTGACAACACCAGACACATGCAGGCAGGGTGACAACACCAGACACATGCAGGCAGGGTGACAACACCAGACACATGCAGGCAGGGTGACAACACCAGACACATGTAGGCAGGGTGACAACACCAGACACATGTAGGCAGGGTGACAACACCAGACACATGCAGGCAGGGTGACAACACCAGACACATGCAGGCAGGGTGACAACACCAGACACATGTAGGCAGGGTGACAACACCAGACACATGCAGGCAGGGTAACAACACCAGACACATGCAGGCAGGGTGACAACACCAGACACATGTAGGCAGGGTGACAACACCAGACACATGCAGGCAGGGTGACAACACCAGACACATGCAGGCAGGGTGACAACACCAGACACATGCAGGCAGGGTGACAACACCAGACACATGCAGGCAGGGTGACAACACCAGACACATGCAGGCAGGGTGACAACACCAGACACATGCAGGCAGGGTGACAACACCAGAGACTCACACAGGCAGGGTGACAACACTAGGCAGGGTGACAACACCAGACACATGCAGGCAGGGTGACAACACCAGACACATACAGGCAGGGTGACAACACTAGGCAGGGTGACAACACTAGGCAGGGTGACAACACCAGACACATGCAGGCAGGGTGACAACACCAGACACATGCAGGCAGGGTGACAACACCAGAGACTCACACAGGCAGGGTGACAACACTAGGCAGGGTGACAACACCAGACACATGCAGGCAGGGTGACAACACCGGACACATGCAGGCAGGGTGACAACACCAGACACATGCAGGCAGGGTGACAACACCAGACACATGCAGGCAGGGTGACAACACCAGACACATGTAGGCAGGGTGACAACGGCACCATTTGACCGCTGGCGAACATTAGAACGTCGTTTAAAAGCGTAAATCAGGACTCTTGCAAGGCAGTCTACACAACTCTCGGTAGACCAATATTGGAGTATCCAGCACCGGTCTGGAACCCAAACGTTGTGAAGCTTAAAAGTTGTATTCAAAAAGTGTAGAGATTTGCAGCTACTGTAGCTCTTAGAGCTAAGAGGGGTTTAACTTGAAGGATAGGTTGAAGGAACTGGACCTCACAACCCCAAAAGACACAAGTAACGGAGGAGACATTGTCACAACATACAAGATACTGAGGGGAATAGACGAGGTGGACAAAAACTGCCTCTTTAAATTGAGGGAAAATAGGACAAGCAGACATAAATGGAAGATGGAAACAGAAATGAGTCGAGAGATATGCTAAGAAATACTGACAGGTGTCAACAAGTGGGAGACACTGAGAGAAGATGTTGTGGAAGCCACCTCCATCCACAACTTTAAGGACAGATTCGACTAAGAAATTGAACGGCAGGATAGCTTAAGTAAAGCGTATACAACAGGAGAAGAAAACGGGGTATAAAGAGTTCTACCCCACTTCCTCGTAGTCACTGGTTGATAAGCACTCAACGGTTGAGAGGCGGGACCAAAGAGACAAAGCTCAACCCCCGCAAGCACAACTAGGTAAGCGCTAACAGGTAAGCTCCCTAAACCCCAACTAGGGTTGCCCTAACCCAACCCAAGGGCCCCCGACACAAATCCCCCTTCCTGTACATAAACAAAATTGGCGGGTTGGGAGGTGTGGTGCTCGAGTTAGCTGTCACCCACAGAAGAACTGTCACCAAGAGCTCCGGTGTTCTGAGACACGGCGACAAATGGTTGCGGAATACAGACGAGTATTTGCGTGTGTTGATGAAGGCAAAGGCCATTGGTGGCACAACATAGTAAGGTCGACTCGCGCAAATTGAAACATTTTTTCTTCCTGGGGGTTTGTGAAGATTTAAAAGGTTTTCACTTGGCAGGGGTTTAGCGGGGGCAGTTTTCAGTGTACTCGGTATCTAACTCCGGCGTTTGTCAGAGTTATTTGATAAATATTCAAATAGTTGCAGTAAGCGGAGAATCCGGATTAGGATTCACGTATGTTTGGGAGAGAGAGAGAGAGGGAGAGAGAGAGAGAGAGAGGGGGAGAGAGAGAGAAAGGGGGAGAGAGAGAGGCGAGGCGGAGAATAACTTTGGAAGTGTCTCTGAGCGTGACGTTGTGATTCAAGTAGCACTCCATACACTGCATCAGTAATGGTCATTGTCTTGCCTGAGAACTAGTGGCACAAGCGCCGGTAGCGAGGGAAACTAGCGATAGTAGCAAGGGAAACTAGCGATAGTAGCGAGGGAAACTAGCGATAGTAGCGAGGGAAACTAGCGATAGTAGCGAGGGAAACTAGCGATAGTAGCGAGGGAAACTAGCGATAGTAGCGAGGGAAACTAGCGATAGTAGCGAGGGAAACTAGCGATAGTAGCGAGGGAAACTAGCGATAGTAGCAAGGGAAACTAGTGATAGTAGCGAGGGAAACTAGCGATAGTAGCGAGGGAAACTAGCGATAGTAGCGAGGGAAACTAGCGATAGTAGCGAGGGAAACTAGCGATAGTAGCGAGGGAAACTAGCGATAGTAGCGAGGGAAACTAGCGATAGTAGCGAGGGAAACTAGCGATAGTAGCGAGGGAAACTAGCGATAGTAGCGAGGGAAACTAGCGATAGTAGCGAGGGAAACTAGCGATAGTAGCGAGGGAAACTAGCGATAGTAGCGAGGGAAACTAGCGATAGTAGCGAGGGAAACTAGCGATAGTAGCGAGGGAAACGAGCGATAGTAGCGAGGGAAACTAGCGATAGTAGCGAGGGAAACTAGCGATAGTAGCGAAGGAAACTAGCGATAGTAGCGAGGGAAACTAGCGATAGTAGCGAGGGAAACGAGCGATAGTAGCGAGGGAAACTAGCGATAGTAGCGAGGGAAACTAGCGATAGTAGCGAGGGAAACTAGCGATAGTAGCGAGGGAAACTAGCGATAGTAGCGAGGGAAACTAGCGATAGTAGCGAGGGAAACTAGCGATAGTAGCGAGGGAAACTAGCGATAGTAGCGAGGGAAACGAGCGATAGTAGCGAGGGAAACTAGCGATAGTAGCGAGGGAAACTAGCGATAGTAGCGAGGGAAACTAGCGATAGTAGCGAGGGAAACTAGCGATAGTAGCGAGGGAAACTAGCGATAGTAGCGAGGGAAACGAGCGATAGTAGCGAGGGAAACTAGCGATAGTAGCGAGGGAAACTAGCGATAGTAGCGAGGGAAACGAGCGATAGTAGCGAGGGAAACTAGCGATAGTAGCGAGGGAAACGAGCGATAGTAGCGAGGGAAACGAGCGATAGTAGCGAGGGAAACTAGCGATAGTAGCGAGGGAAACTAGCGATAGTAGCGAGGGAAACTAGCGATAGTAGCGAGGGAAACTAGCGATAGTAGCGAGGGAAACTAGCGATAGTAGCGAGGGAAACGAGCGATAGTAGCGAGGGAAACGAGCGATAGTAGCGAGGGAAACGAGCGATAGTAGCGAGGGAAACTAGCGATAGTAGCGAGGGAAACTAGCGATAGTAGCGAGGGGAAACTAGCGATAGTAGCGAGGGAAACTAGCGATAGTAGCGAGGGAAACGAGCGCCAGTAGCAGAGCCCGGCCTCATCAACAAAGGTCAAATGTTCATTCCATGTGTCCGCCAAACCTGTTTATGACTGAAAAAAGCACCCTACACACGACTCAATCCGTCCTCCGGCTGGGCTCGTTAAAGCTGCGGCCGTCCTCCAAGAAATTTACAAATTTTAACATGTATTAAAAAATAGATTTGTTCTCATATATTATTATCATTATTAAAATTCTGCGTATACTTAGGCATAGATTAGATTAGGCGATTGGGTTCTGTTTGTCATTAATAATTTGTGAAGTTCTTGGGGAAAGTATTTGAACCCTTCCTCTGGCCAGGCTCGTTAAAGTGGCGCCCATACCTAGACGCATTCATCAGTTAAAAAAAATATCGGATGGTGTACTAAAAACTGACTTGTTTTCATATTTGAGTTAATATTATTATTAACATTTACTCCATTTCCATAGCATTTACAGCGTTGTGGTTTGAACAGAGGCCGTCGGCTAATTTTTATTTTCCATTACCAAGTTTTCCTTCATTATTATATGATGTTGATGATGTTGTATTAAATTTTTAACTGTTGAGTTTTTAAGCGTGTTGGCTGGATAGTAATTCTTCCACAGCCTAATATTATAATTTACTTTGCAGGAGAACAGTGTAATAAGTTACATATTATGGCACAGTTTCATTATAAGAAATTTGCATATTGCACTTACAGTAATAAAGATACTTTATGTACGCTATTTATAATAGAAGCGTGAATCTGCCTTAACTAGTAGCTAGACAAGTAATTGTGTGTATGTATGTATATATATATATATATATATATATATATATATATATATATATATATATATATATATATATATATATATATATATATATATATATATATATATTTTATTAAATATGACCGAAAAAGTAAGATTAATAATTCTAACACGAATTTTCTCAATCTTTCGTACATTATGCTTCACTGTTGGAGGTAAATCAAAAATCACTTCTCCAAAATTCATTTTTATTTCTAGTCTGACGCGACACGGGCGCGTTTCGTAAAACTTATTACATTTTCAAAGACTTCACAAATACACAACTGATTAGAACTTGCATTTCCCTGATTTTAAATCTACTTTTGAGTGAGGTGGGAAGGGTGATGTGGCATTACATTTGAGTGAGGTGGGAAGGATGATGTGGCATTAGAGGATATTAATAGGGTATTAAAAGTATCAACACAAGACAGAACACGAAACAATGGATATTGAATAGAAGTGTTTGTAGAAAGCCTATTGGTCCATATTTCTTGATGCTTCTATATTGGAGCGGAGTCTTGAGGTGGGTAGAATATAGTTGTGCAATAATTGGCTGTTGATTGCTGGTGTTGACTTCTTGATGTGTAGTGCCTCGCAAACGTCAAGCCGCCTGCTATCGCTGTATCTATCGATGATTTCTGTGTTGTTTACTAGGATTTCTCTGGCGATGGTTTGGTTATGGGAAGAGATTATATGTTCCTTAATGGAGCCCTGTTGTTTATGCATCGTTAAACGCCTAGAAAGAGATGTTGTTGTCTTGCCTATATACTGGGTTTTTTGGAGCTTACAGTCCCCAAGTGGGCATTTGAAGGCATAGACGACGTTAGTCTCTTTTAAAGCGTTCTGTTTCGTGTCTGGAGAGTTTCTCATGAGTAGGCTGGCCGTTTTTCTGGTTTTATAGTAAATCGTCAGTTGTATCCTCTGATTTTTGTCTGTAGGGATAACGTTTCTATTAACAATATCTTTCAGGACCCTTTCCTCTGTTTTATGAGCTGTGGAAAAGAAGTTCCTGTAAAATAGTCTAATAGGGGGTATAGGTGTTGTGTTAGTTGTCTCTTCAGAGGTTGCATGGCTTTTCACTTTCCTTCTTATGATGTCTTCGATGAAACCATTGGAGAAGCCGTTATTGACTAAAACCTGCCTTACCCTACAGAGTTCTTCGTCGACTTGCTTCCATTCTGAGCTGTGGCTGAGAGCACGGTCGACGTATGCGTTAACAACACTCCTCTTGTACCTGTCAGGGCAGTCGCTGTTGGCATTTAGGCACATTCCTATGTTTGTTTCCTTTGTGTAGACTGCAGTGTGGAAACCTCCGCCCTTTTCCATGACTGTTACATCTAGAAAAGGCAGCTTCCCATCCTTTTCCGTCTCGTAAGTGAAACGCAGCACGGAACTCTGCTCAAATGCCTCCTTCAGCTCCTGCAGATGTCTGACATCAGGTACCTGTGTAAAAATGTCGTCAACATACCTGCAGTATATGGCCGGTTTCAAGTTCATGTCGACTAAGACTTTTTGCTCGATGGTACCCATGTAGAAGTTAAAGAAGAAGAAGCGATAGCAGGCGGCTTGACGTTTGCGAGGCACTACACATCAAGAAGTCAACACCAGCAATCAACAGCCAATTATTGCACAACTATATTCTACCCACCTCAAGACTCCGCTCCAATATAGAAGCATCAAGAAATATGGACCAATAGGCTTTCTACAAACACTTCTATTCAATATCCATTGTTTCGTGTTCTGTCTTGTGTTGATACTTTTAATACCCTATTAATATCCTCTAATGCCACATCATCCTTCCCACCTCACTCAAATGTAATGCCACATCACCCTTCCCACCTCACTCAAAAGTTGATATAAAATCAGGGAAATGCAAGTTCTAATCAGTTGTGTATTTGTGAAGTCTTTGAAAATGTAATAAGTTTTACGAAACGCGCCCGTGTCGCGTCAGACTAGAAATAAAAATGAATTTTGGAGAAGTGATTTTTGATTTACCTCCAACAGTGAAGCATAATGTACGAAAGATTGAGAAAATTCGTGTTAGAATTATTAATCTTACTTTTTCGGTCATATTTAATAAAATATGTCTACAGGAAAGACTGCTACCAAAATATACTAATGTTAAAGTGCACGACCCAGCAGCAAGGAATCAAGCCTTCACGATAAAATATCGCCAGGATCTGATTCGTGATCAGATATACAAGGCAGAGAATGAAATCAAAGACAAAAAAACGCAACTACTTCATGCTACAAACGAGTGGAGAAATAGCAACATCGACCATAGTATCCGTACCCGCATTGAACAACACCTCGACATCCTCACAGACCAACATCACCTCAGCACTGAAACAAGGATTATCAAGAAACTAACAACATTATATGGAGGACCTATGGCAATTCCACGACCAAGAGATGGCTTCCTGAACCTTGCAGGAATTAACCTCACTGAGGACCAAGTCACTCTCCTAAATCTGGGCATAAACTGTCATGTTATGTCCAGACCGAGTGAAATGGCCCGGAAAGTGGAGTTGGAAATTCTGTTGGACGACATATTCGACCTCGAGACACAAAAGAAGGTCACTACCAAAGATACCTTACAAGCAGAACTTATTGCAGAAAGAGGAAAGAATCGAGGCAACTACAGAAGCACCATACTGTCCCCCGAGCTTAGAGCGGCAGCTAAAAGCCTCCGCGAGAACAAAGAGATAGTTGTCAGGAGAGGTGACAAGTCGCCAATATATGTCATTCTTAAAAAAGACGAATATCTGGCGAAAATGAACATCATACTCTCTGACCAAACTAAGTTCCAAAGGGTAACGAAGGACACTACAGCCGAATTAAAAGCAAAGGTCAACAAACTGATCGAAACTGTGAACGCCAAGAAATCCGGACTCCACCTGCCAAAGATCATTGGGGAATATAAACCTGGATATGCGTATGGAAATGTCAAGACGCACAAGCCTGGAAACCCACTTCGGCCAATCATTAGCCAGATACCCACACCCACTTACAGATTGGCAAAGCGACTCAACGGCCTGCTGACTCCTTATGTTCCTTGCGCCTTCAGCCTGAAGTCTCCAAAGGAATTTGTGGACTTACTGCGGGGCGCACGGGCCACAGGGATAAGAGCCTCGTTGGACGTAGAATCGCTGTTTACCAACGTACCTGTGGACGAGACAATCGGAATGATAGCCGACAGAGTGTATCGTGATCCAGCCTGTACTCCTCTTGACATGCCAGAAAGTATTCTGAGGAAACTACTCCAAGCTTGTACTAAAGAGGCACCCTTCTTGAGCCCGGATGGGCATATGTATAAGCAAGTAGATGGGGTCGCTATGGGTTCTCCCCTAGGTGTCCTGTTTGCAAACTTCTACATGGGTACCATCGAGCAAAAAGTCTTAGTCGACATGAACTTGAAACCGGCCATATACTGCAGGTATGTTGACGACATTTTTACACAGGTACCTGATGTCAGACATCTGCAGGAGCTGAAGGAGGCATTTGAGCAGAGTTCCGTGCTGCGTTTCACTTACGAGACGGAAAAGGATGGGAAGCTGCCTTTTCTAGATGTAACAGTCATGGAAAAGGGCGGAGGTTTCCACACTGCAGTCTACACAAAGGAAACAAACATAGGAATGTGCCTAAATGCCAACAGCGACTGCCCTGACAGGTACAAGAGGAGTGTTGTTAACGCATACGTCGACCGTGCTCTCAGCCACAGCTCAGAATGGAAGCAAGTCGACGAAGAACTCTGTAGGGTAAGGCAGGTTTTAGTCAATAACGGCTTCTCCAATGGTTTCATCGAAGACATCATAAGAAGGAAAGTGAAAAGCCATGCAACCTCTGAAGAGACAACTAACACAACACCTATACCCCCTATTAGACTATTTTACAGGAACTTCTTTTCCACAGCTCATAAAACAGAGGAAAGGGTCCTGAAAGATATTGTTAATAGAAACGTTATCCCTACAGACAAAAATCAGAGGATACAACTGACGATTTACTATAAAACCAGAAAAACGGCCAGCCTACTCATGAGAAACTCTCCAGACACGAAACAGAACGCTTTAAAAGAGACTAACGTCGTCTATGCCTTCAAATGCCCACTTGGGGACTGTAAGCTCCAAAAAACCCAGTATATAGGCAAGACAACAACATCTCTTTCTAGGCGTTTAACGATGCATAAACAACAGGGCTCCATTAAGGAACATATAATCTCTTCCCATAACCAAACCATCGCCAGAGAAATCCTAGTAAACAACACAGAAATCATCGATAGATACAGCGATAGCAGGCGGCTTGACGTTTGCGAGGCACTACACATCAAGAAGTCAACACCAGCAATCAACAGCCAATTATTGCACAACTATATTCTACCCACCTCAAGACTCCGCTCCAATATAGAAGCATCAAGAAATATGGACCAATAGGCTTTCTACAAACACTTCTATTCAATATCCATTGTTTCGTGTTCTGTCTTGTGTTGATACTTTTAATACCCTATTAATATCCTCTAATGCCACATCATCCTTCCCACCTCACTCAAATGTAATGCCACATCACCCTTCCCACCTCACTCAAAAGTAGATTTAAAATCAGGGAAATGCAAGTTCTAATCAGTTGTGTATTTGTGAAGTCTTTGAAAATGTAATAAGTTTTACGAAACGCGCCCGTGTCGCGTCAGACTAGAAATAAAAATGAATTTTGGAGAAGTGATTTTTGATTTACCTCCAACAGTGAAGCATAATGTACGAAAGATTGAGAAAATTCGTGTTAGAATTATTAATCTTACTTTTTCGGTCATATTTAATAAAATATGTCTACAGGAAAGACTGCTACCAAAATATACTAATATATATATATATATCTATATATATATATATATATATATATATATATATATATATATATATATATATATCTACCCAGCCCGATGGAATCATCGCTTCCCTGGACGTTGAATCCCTTTTTACCAATGTCCCAGTCGACACAACCATAGGAATGATACTGGACAGAGTATACAGAGACGAGAGCACCCCCAAATTAGACATACCTGAGCCACACTTGAAAAGTCTTCTCGAAGCATGTACAAAGGAAGCCCCTTTCATCAGTCCACAAGGAGACATGTATTTACAAATAGACGGAGTAGCAATGGGCTCCCCCTTAGGAGTTTTATTTGCTAATTTTTATATGGGAACCATCGAAGATAGGGTCTTCAGTAGCAGACAAAAACCAACTGTATACTGCCGTTATGTAGATGACATATTCGTAATAGTAAAAGACTCAGATGAACTAATTGACCTAAAAAGACACCTAGAGAGAGAGTCAGTACTCCGATTTACACATGAAAATAGTGAAAATAACAGTCTGCCATTCTTGGATGTACTAATAACAAAAACAGGAACCTCTTTAAGCACCAACGTATATACCAAGCCCACCAACATAGGATTATGCCTGAACGGTAGAAGTGAGTGCCCCCAAAGATACAAAGCCAGTGTTCTCAATGCTTGTATTCGTCGAGCGCTTACCCACTGCTCTGAATGGAGCAACGTGAGTAGAGAGTTTGAAAGAGTAACTCAGGTATTGGTGAACAACGGATATAGCAACGCGGAAATAAACGCTGCTATAAGAAGACACTTGGACCGTTGGTATAATTCAGAACCTAGAACAGAAACCACAACACCCCCAATAAAATTATATTACAAATCAACCATGCACAGTGAACATATAAAAGAGGAAAGAATAATGAAATAAATTAATTCGTAAAGGAGTAAAAAGCACTACTCCTAACCAAAACATAAACCTGATAATATTCTACAAAACCAAGAAGACTTCCGAACTCCTTATCAAAAACAGCTCGAAGCCGACGGAGAACCCTCTACAGCAGTCAAGCGTTGTATACATGTACACTTGCCCCCACGAAGGATGTAACCTTCAATGTAAGTACATAGGTATGACGTCGACCAAGCTGACGAGGCGTTTGACATGCCATCTTCAATCTGGTGCCCCTAGGAATCACATGAGACAAGCCCATGACATTACTCTAACAAGAGAAATGTTGAACAAGAATACTTGCATAATAGACAAAACCCAAGATTCAAGAAGATTACAAATTCTTGAGGCAATTCACATAAGAATAGAGCGACCTACCATGAACACCCAAATCATGGAACTATTTACTCTACCCACCATGAGAGTAAGGACAAGACAAGAACATATCGATGCCAACACAGAAGACAATGTCCAACATAACAGGCCAATTACACTGGATTAATCTTTGTGTTTAGATAGGAGATGCCTCGTATGGGCCAATAAGCCTTCTGCAGTCCCTATGTTTATCCCTTATGTATCCCCCCATGTTTTCACCTTCATTGTATTATCACCTGACCTAATGCGGGTATAAAATCAACTAGTATTGTAAGATCTGTTCACTTGAGAATGAACCATGGAGGTTCGAAACGTCGTGCAATATATATATATATATATATATATATATATATATATATATATATATATATATATATATATATATATATATATATATATATATATATATATATGTATATATATATATATATATATATATATATATATATATGTATATGTATATATATATATATATATATATATATATATATATATATATATATATATATATTATATGTATATATATATATATATATATATATATATATATATATATATATATATATATATATATATATATATATATATATATATATATATATATATATATATATAAGGCACAACTCTCCTAAACACGAGAGTGAAGTATACAACTTTAGAACACTTTCCCACCAGGAGACTCGAACCCTAGCCAGCACAGAAGCCTTCCAGCAACTGGCATAACAGGTATGCCTTAACCCACTCCACCACCTGCTCAGACCCTTAAAAGAGATGGTAATTTCGGAGTATTTATACACTCCAAAGATCACCACCTCCCAAGAGCACTAGAGCAAGTGAGGGGTCATTTTTACGTTTTTTCATCAAGTCCCTGTTAATATGGGAGAACACTGTGTCTATGCTTAAGGCACAACTCTCCTAAACACGAGAGTGATGTATACAGCTTTAGAACACTTTCCCACCAGGAGACTCGAACCCTAGCCAGCACAGAAGCCTTCCAGCAACTGGCATAACAGGTACGCCTTAACCAACTTCACCACCTGCTCAGACCCTTAAAAGAGATGGTAATTTCGGAGTATTTATACACTCCAAAGATCACCACCTCCCAAGAGCACTAGAGCAAGTGAGGGGTCATTTTTACGTTTTTTCATCAAGTCCCTGTTAATATGGGAGAACACTGTGTCTATGCTTAAGGCACAACTCTCCTAAACACGAGAGTGAAGTATACAACTTTAGAACACTTTCCCACCAGGAGACTCGAACCCTAGCCAGCACAGAAGCCTTCCAGCAACTGGCATAACAGGTACGCCTTAACCCACTCCACCACCTGCTCAGACCCTTAAAAGAGATGGTAATTTCGGAGTATTTATACACTCCAAAGATCACCACCTCCCAAGAGCACTAGAGCAAGTGATGTATATGTATATATATATATATATATATATATATATATATATATATATATATATA
>NC_091153.1:58401869-58429369 GCF_040958095.1 Procambarus clarkii
TCCTTTTGGTCGTCTATCACCTGATCCCATTTCATAACTTTACATTTACTGGTGTTGAACTCCAGTAGCCATTTCCCTGACCATGTCTGCAACCTGTTTAAGTCCTGTGTGTGTGTGTGTGTGTGTGTGTGTGTGTGTGTGTGTGTGTGTGTGTGTGTGTGTGTGTGTCCAAGGTGCACCAATCTGTTTACAGCGTCCTATTTTGTTCTTTGCTTATTGTTTACGCAGAGAGATCTTTCCGTGCAGAATTAAGCGTGAGAATGTATTTTGAGGAATTAGAGTTTAGCTGGAAATGTTCCCAGGCGCGTCAACACACGTGCGACCACACACCTGCAACCGCACCCGCCGACGGCCGAGCGGCCAGCACGCTCGACTCCTGATCCTGTGGTCCCGGGTTCGATCCCGGGCGCCGGCGAGAAACAATAGGCAGAGTTTCTTTCACTCTATGTCCCTGTTACCTAGCAGTAAATAGGTACCTGGGAGTTAGTCAGCTGTCACGGGCTGCTTCCTGGGGTGTGTGTGTGTGTGTCGTGTGGGGGAAAAAATACTAGTAGTAGTAGTAGAAACAGTTGATTGACAGTTGAGAGGCGGTCCGAAAGAGTAGATGCTCAATCCCCGTAAGCTCAACTAGGTGAATAAAACTAGGTGAATACACACACACACACACACACACACACACACACACACACACACACACACACACACATCCTCAACCCTCATGCTCTATCCTTTTCACATCATTCTCACTAACCCAAGTGTCCAACACCTATCCCGTGAATTATCCGTCAGCCGCACCTCTTAGGCTCGACGCAGAGTGTCCCAAGTCCCACCCAACAAACACTGTCCCAAGTCCCACCCAACACGCACTGTCCCAAGTCCCACTCAACGCGCACTGTCCCAATTCCTACTCAACGCACACTGTCCCATGGCTTCTGCCCCCCTGCTCTCCCCCCCCCCCACTCCAATATTAAGAGAGGAGATAATAATGAAAACGAAATAATCTGATACAATGGCGACCATTTGTAACATGGTGAAGAGGGAACGAGGGTGAGTAATTAAATGGCATTATATTACTAGTTGAGGCACCCGGCGGTGCCCGGGTGCCTCCGTACAAAAACACGCTGAGAATATACCTCGCAGGTGTATAGGTGTATACAACGCTGCTCATACAACATACAAGATGGAGGTGGAACTGAACAATGTATATATATATATATATATATATATATATATATATATATATATATATATATATATATATATATATATATATATATATATATTATTAAATATGACCGAAAAAGTAAGATTAATAATTCTAACACGAATTTTCTCAATCTTTCGTACATTTCTTTTCACTGTTGGAGGTAAATCAAAAATCAATTCTCCAAAATTCATTTTTATTTCTAGTCTGACGCGACACGAGCGCGTTTCGTAAAACTTATTACATTTTCAAAGACTTTAGTTCACAAATACACAACTGAATACAACTTACGCATCTCCGATTTTATATCTACATTTGAGTGAGGTGGAAGGGGTGATGTGGCATTAACACAAGACAGAACAAGAGGTGGCATTAATAGGGTATTAATTTCATCAACACAATACAGAACAAGAGGTGGTATTAATAGGGTATTAATTTCATCAACACAAGACAGAACACGAAACAATGGGTATTTGAATAGAAGTGTTTGTAGAAAGCCTATTGGTCCATATTTCTTGATGCTTCTATATTGGAGCGGAGTCTAGAGGTGGGTAGAATATAGTTGTGCAATAATTGGCTGTTGATTGCTGGTGTTGACTTCTTGATGTGTAGTGCCTCGCAAACGTCAAGCCGCCTGCTATCGCTGTATCTATCGATGATTTCTGTGTTGTTTACTAGGATTTCTCTGGCTATGGTTTGGTTGTGGGAAGAGATTATATGTTCCTTAATGGAGCCCTGTTGCTTATGCATCGTTAAACGCCTAGAAAGAGATGTTGTTGTCTTGCCTATATACTGGGTTTTTTGGAGCTTACAGTCCCCAAGAGGGCATTTGAAATCATAGACGACGTTAGTCTCTTTTAAAGCGTTCTGTTTTGTGTCTGGAGAGTTTCTCATGAGTAGGCTGGCCGTTTTTCTGGTTTTATAGTAAATCGTCAGTTGTATCCTCTGATTTTTGTCTGTAGGGATAACGTTTCTATTAACAATATCTTTCAGGACCCTTTCCTCCGTTTTATGAGCTGTGGAAAAGAAGTTCCTGTAAAATAGTCTAATAGGGGGTATAGGTGTTGTGTTAGTTGTCTCTTCAGAGGTTGCATGGCTTTTCACTTTCCTTCTTATGATGTCTTCGACGAAACCATTGGAGAAGCCGTTATTGACTAGGACCTGCCTTACCCTGCAGAGTTCTTCGTCGACTTGCTTCCATTCTGAGCTGTGGCTGAGAGCACGGTCGACATATGCGTTAAACGCATATGTCGACCGTTTCCCCTTCTTCTCTTCGCTCGTTTAGGGAATGTAAATTAAAATTTGTATAATCTCTCTCCTTAAGGAGGTTGTAAATGCCGGGGATTAACTTTACCTTCCTTCTCTGCGGGGACTTATAAGGACAGAGTTCAATAATGCAAGACTATAACATACAATAAGTGTCTGATCGACATTCTCTTGCACGTATTGCAAATAATTATTCATTGATTCTTTAGCTTAAATTCCAACTATGATGAATCTCAGGTCATCATTTTCAGATCACAGCTCACCTTTTTGTTGTCATTTTTGCCGTGATATTTTTGCGCGAGCCTTAGGCTTTCTAAGAATAGTGCTTTCCAGTCATAACTACCCTTCCTTCTTATATCGGGTCAAGATCCTTGAAGATGCCGACCAATCGACATCAAACAACACGTGTCAGTGATTCCTGTGGCGCCTGTGGAGTCGTAGGGCACAAAATGAATGACAACAATCGTAAATTAGTAAACGAGACTTAAAATAAAGCCTGGTATTCACTCCGTGGTTCCCACTCTTAATACCATTTACAAATTCAGACACGTCTAATTCAGATATCTGTTCCTGTTCTGTGCGTCGGTAGCCCTCCGTGTTGGGGGATTATACGAGGCGTTGGAGGATTATACGAGGCGTTGGGGGATTATACGAGGCGTTGGGGGATTATACGAGGCGTTGGGGGATTATACGAGGCCTTGGGGGATAATTTGAGGCGTTGGGGGATTATACGAGGTGTTGAGGAATTATACGAGGCGTTGGGGGATTATACGAGGCGTTGGGGGGATTATACGAGGCGTTGAGGGATTATTCGAGAGGTTGGAGGATTATTCTTGGCGTTAGGGGTTATTCGGGGCGTTGGGAGATTATACGAGGCGTTGGGGGATTATACGAGGCCTTTGGGGGATTATACGAGACCTTGGGGATTATACGAGGCCTTTTGGGGATTATACGAGGAGTTGGGGGATTATACGAGGCGTTCAGGGATTATACGAGGCGTTGGAAGGATTATGCGAGGCATTGGGGGTTTATACGAGGCGTTGAGGGATTATATGAGGCGTTGGGAGGATTATACGAGGCGTTGGGGGATTATACGAGGCGTTGGAGGATTATACGAGGCGTTGGGGGGATTACACGAGGCGTTGGGGGATTATACGAGGCGTTGGGGGATTATACAAGGCCTTGGGGGTTTATACGAGGCGTTGGGGGGATTTCACGAAGCGTTTGGGGATTATACGAGGCGTTCGGGGTATTATACGAGGCATTGAATGATTATACCAGGCGTTGGGAGATTATACAAGGCATAGGAGGATTATACGAGACGTTGGGGGGATTATACGAGGCGTTGGGGGGATTTCACGAAGCGTTGGGGAAATTATACGAGGCGTTGGGGGATTATACGAGGCCTTGGGGGATTATACAAGGCGTTAAAGAATTATACGAGGCGTTGGGGTGGATTATACAAGGCCTTGGGGGATTATACAAGGCGTTAAGGAATTATACGAGGCGTTGGGGGATTATACGAGGCGTTAAGGAATTATACGAGGCGTTGGGGTATTATACGAGGCGTTAAGGGATTATACGAGGCGTTGGGAGATTATACGAGGCATTGGGGGATTATACAAGGCGTTGGGAGGATTATACAAAGCGTTGGGATTATACGCGGTGTTGGGGGATTATAAGAAGTGTTGGTAGATAATACGATTAATTGGGGGATTATATTAATCAGGTGGGATTATACGAGTCGTGAGGGGATTATACATGAATATAAGACGTGATTCGTGAGGGATTACGAGCTATTCATGCCCGTGCCAACTCTTGGGTGGCTTAATCTTCATCAGTCAATCAGTATGAGGGAGGTGAGGCACCTTGTGAGGCACCTTGTGAGGCACCTTGTGAGGCACCTTGTGAGGCACCTTGTGAAGCACCTTGTGAGGTACCTTGTGAGGCATCTTGTGAGGCACCTTGTGAGGCCCCTTGTGAGGCACCTTGTGAGGCCCCTTGTGAGGCCCCTTGTGAGGCACCTTGTGAGGCACCTTGTGAGGCACCTTGTGAGGCACCTTGTGAGGCACCTTGTGAGGCACCTTGTGAGGCACCTTGTGAGGCACCTTGTGAGACACCTTGTGAGGCCCCTTGTGAGGCACCTTGTGAGACACCTTGTGAGGCCCCTTGTGAGGCACCTTGTGAAGCACCATGTGAGGCACCTTGTGAGGCACCTTGTGAGGCCCCTTGTGAGGCCCCTTGTGAGACACCTTGTGAAGCACCATGTGAGGCACCTTGTGAGGCACCTTGTGAGGCCCCTTGTGAGGCCCCTTGTGAGACACCTTGTGAGGCCCCTTGTGAGACACCTTGTGAGGCCCCTTGTGAGGCCCCTTGTGAGACACCTTGTGAGGCCCCTTGTGAGGCCCCTTGTGAGGCACCTTGTGAGGCCCCTTGTGAGGCACCTCGTGAGGCACCTTGTGAGGCACCTTGTGAGACACCTTGTGAGGCCCCTTGTGAGGCCCCTTGTGAGACACCTTGTGAGGCCCCTTGTGAGGCACCTCGTGAGGCACCTTGTGAGGCACCTTGTGAGACACCTTGTGAGGCCCCTTGTGAAGCACCTTGTGAGACACCTTGTGAGGCCCCTTGTGAGGCACCTTGTGAAGCACCATGTGAGGCACCTTGTGAGGCACCTTGTGAGGCCCCTTGTGAGGCCCCTTGTGAGACACCTTGTGAGGCCCCTTGTGAGACACCTTGTGAGGCCCCTTGTGAGGCCCCTTGTGAGACACCTTGTGAGGCCCCTTGTGAGGCCCCTTGTGAGGCACCTTGTGAGGCCCCTTGTGAGGCACCTTGTGAGGCACCTTGTGAGGCCCCTTGTGAGGCGCCTTGTGAGGCACCTTGTGAGGCCCCTTGTGAGGCACCTTGTGAGGCACCTTGTAAAGCCCCTTGTGAGACACCTTGTGAGGCACATTGTGAGGCCCCTTGTGAGACACCTTGTGAGGCACCTTGTGAGACACCTTGTGAGGCACCTTGTGAGGCCCCTTGTGAGACACCTTGTGAGGCACCTTGTGAGACACCTTGTGAGGCACCTTGTGAGGCACCTTGTGAAGTACCATGTGAGGCACCTTGTGAGGCACCTTGTGAGGCACCTTGTGAGGCACCTTGTGAGGCACCTTGTGAGACACCTTGTGAGGCACCTTGTGAGGCACCTTGTGAGGCCCCTTGTAAAGCCCCTTGTGAGACACCTTGTGAGGCACCTTGTGTGGCCCCTTGTGAGACACCTTGTGAGGCACCTTGTGAGGCCCCTTGTGAGGCACCTTGTGAGGCCCCTTGTGAGACACCTTGTGAGGCACCTTGTGAGGCCCCTTGTGAGACACCTTGTGAGGCCCCTTGTGAGACACCTTGTGAGGCCCCTTGTGAGGCACCTTGTGAGGCACCTTGTGAGGCACCTTGTGAGACACCTTGTGAGGCCCCTTGTGAGGCACCTTGTGAGGCCCCTTGTGAGACACCTTGTGAGGCCCCTTGTGAGGCACCTTGTGAGGCACCTTGTGAGACACCTTGTGAGGCACCTTGTGAGGTACCTTGTGAAGCACCATGTGAGGCCCCTTGTGAGGCCCCTTGTGAGACACCTTGTGAGGCACCTTGTGAGGCACCTTGTGAGGCCCCTTGTGAGGCACCTTGTGAGGCACCTTGTGAGGCACCTTGTGAGGCACCTTGTGAGGCCCCTTGTGAAGCACCATGTGAGGCCCCTTGTGAGGCCCCTTGTGAGACCCCTTGTGAGGCACCTTGTGAGGCACCTTGTGAGGCCCCTTGTGAGGCACCTTGTGAGGCACCTTGTGAGGCATCTTGTGAGGCGCCTTGTGAGGCCCCTTGTGAGGCACCTTGTGAGGCACCGTGTGAGGCGCCTTGTGAGGGACCTTGTGAGGCACCTTGTGAGGCACCTTGTGAGGCCCCTTGTGAGGCACCTTGTGAGGCACCTTGTGAGGCAGCTTGTGAGGCACCTTGTGAAGCACCTTGTGAGGCCCCTTGTGAGGCACCTTGTGAGGCCCCTTGTGAGGCACCTTGTGAGGCACCTTGTGAGGCACCTTGTGAGGCACCTTGTGAGGCACCTTGTGAGGCACCTTGTGAGGCCCCTTGTGAGGCACCTTGTGAGGCACCTTGTGAGGCACCTTGTGAGGCCCCTTGTGAGGCACCTTGCGAGGCACCTTGTGAGGCACCTTGTGAGGCACCTTGTGAGGCACCTTGTGAGGCCCCTTGTGAGGCACCTTGTGAGGCCCCTTGTGAGGCACCTTGTGAGGCACCTTGTGAGGCACCTTGTGAGGCCCCTTGTGAGGCACCTTGCGAGGCACCTTGCGAGGCATCTTGTGAGGCACCTTGTGAGGCACCTTGTGAGGCACCTTGTGAGGCACCTTGTGAGGCACCTTGTGAGGCACCTTGTGAGGCACCTTGTGAGGCAGGAGGGCTGCCTGCCAGCGCCTGTAGCCCCGGCGGACATCTAATACGTCACATTTTGAACGGTTTCGACCAGTTCGTTAAGAATAGTTTTTTATGTGTACAAATTCAATCACCGTAGTATCATTATCCTAATTCACTGTGGCGTGGGGCCAGGGAGCCAGGGTATATGTACTTGTTAGGCTTATATCGAGGTGCCCCTCCTGGGTGCCTATTTACTGCTAGGTGAACAGATGCATTAGGTGATAGGAAACGCGCCTGGTCGTTTCCGTACCGCCCGGGACTCGATCCCCGAATTTCCGATTATAAGTCCAGAACGAACCCGACTGTGCTACCGGGGGGGGGGGGGGGTTTCGGTTTCTGTGCATCGGCATAGAAACGATTAGGCAGAAACTTTTCTGGATAGACATTTAACAGCTGGATTATTTTAGGGATTGACATAGGTAGAGGACGGGCTGCTAATCTCGAGTCGTCCAGCACCGGAGTCCCAAATCCAAATCCTGTGAGATTATTCTCCTGACATAAATCGAAGCCAATTGTTAATCCCCTGTGTGAAGAGCTTCGGCTCTCAGAATCGTCCCGTTATAGAGACTTAGTCCACCATTGAATGGAGTCACGGGCAGTATATCCTCTTATCTTTTACGGTCTCTCTGAAACTAAGAGAAATATGTCGCTTCCCATCTCCCAGCAGCCTGTCATAATACACTTAGTCGCATCGCTTCTTGCTGATTGGTGTGATGTTTCAGGAAGTGATTTCCCAGGAGGAGTACCGGACACTCCATCATTTTACCATTCTTACAGACTACGAGTAATGAATTTTGAATTGAACTATCAGGGAAAAGAGCCAAGCCATTACGACTATATAGCACTTGGAAGGGGTCAGGATAAAAATTTTGGGATGGGTTGAGGGGGAAGGAATGGTGCCCAACCACTTAGACGGTCGGGGATTGAACGCCGACCTGCATGAAGCGTAACGAGTACAGAGAAAACGTTGAGTATTGGTTTGGAGAAACATTTAGTAATGGAAAATATAATTTACTATTCAATTATATGATAAATTCTCATCGTTATCATAATGTAAAAATTGTACAATATGTGTACATCAATAGTTCCAAAGAAAAGAGTACATTTACACTGATAATGTATTTCATAAAAGCATTACATTTGCAGACACTTGTGTTACAAGCGAACAAATGTAATACATTTAGTAGCAGGACGGGACGGTATTGTGACATTACGAGGGCGAATCTTATCAAAATATCCAGACAAAATAGGTATTGTAAAGCTTGGTATTTGTCAGCATTTTCAATATTTTATATTTGTTTTCTTTGCCGGATTTGCCAATAGGTAGTTCATCTGGTCGCTGGAACCATCCATACAGTTCATCTGGTCGCTGGAACCATCCATACAGTTCATCTGGTCGCTGGAACCATCCATACAGTTCATCTGGTCGCTGGAACCATCCATACAGTTCATCTGGTCGCTGGAACCATCCATACAGTTCATCTGGTCGCTGGAACCATCCATACAGTTCATCTGGTCGCTGGAACCATCCATACAGTTCATCTGGTCGCTGGAACCATCCATACAGTTCATCTGGTCGCTGGAACCATCCATACAGTTCATCTGGTCGCTGGAACCATCCATACAGTTCATCTGGTCGCTGGAACCATCCATACAGTTCATCTGGTCGCTGGAACCATCCATACAGTTCATCTGGTCGCTGGAACCATCCATACAGTTCATCTGGTCGCTGGAACCATCCATACAGTTCATCTGGTCGCTGGAACCATCCATACAGTTCATCTGGTCGCTGGAACCATCCATACAGTTCATCTGGTCGCTGGAACCATCCATACAGTTCATCTGGTCGCTGGAACCATCCATACAGTTCATCTGGTCGCTGGAACCATCCATACAGTTCATCTGGTCGCTGGAACCATCCATACAGTTCATCTGGTCGCTGGAACCATCCATACAGTTCATCTGGTCGCTGGAACCATCCATACAGTTCATCTGGTCGCTGGAACCATCCATACAGTTCATCTGGTCGCTGGAACCATCCATACAGTTCATCTGGTCGCTGGAACCATCCATACAGTTCATCTGGTCGCTGGAACCATCCATACAGTTCATCTGGTCGCTGGAACCATCCATACAGTTCATCTGGTCGCTGGAACCATCCATACAGTTCATCTGGTCGCTGGAACCATCCATACAGTTCATCTGGTCGCTGGAACCATCCATACAGTTCATCTGGTCGCTGGAACCATCCATACAGTTCATCTGGTCGCTGGAACCATACATACAGTTCATCTGGTCGCTGGAACCATCCATACAGTTCATCTGGTCGCTGGAACCATACATACAGTTCATCTGGTCGCTGGAACCATCCATACAGTTCATCTGGTCGCTGGAACCATCCATACAGTTCATCTGGTCGCTGGAACCATCCATACAGTTCATCTGGTCGCTGGAACCATCCATACAGTTCATCTGGTCGCTGGAACCATCCATACAGTTCATCTGGTCGCTGGAACCATCCATACAGTTCATCTGGTCGCTGGAACCATCCATACAGTTCATCTGGTCGCTGGAACCATCCATACAGTTCATCTGGTCGCTGGAACCATCCATACAGTTCATCTGGTCGCTGGAACCATCCATACAGTTCATCTGGTCGCTGGAACCATCCATACAGTTCATCTGGTCGCTGGAACCATCCATACAGTTCATCTGGTCGCTGGAACCATCCATACAGTTCATCTGGTCGCTGGAACCATCCATACAGTTCATCTGGTCGCTGGAACCATCCATACAGTTCATCTGGTCGCTGGAACCATCCATACAGTTCATCTGGTCGCTGGAACCATCCATACAGTTCATCTGGTCGCTGGAACCATCCATACAGTTCATCTGGTCGCTGGAACCATCCATACAGTTCATCTGGTCGCTGGAACCATCCATACAGTTCATCTGGTCGCTGGAACCATCCATACAGTTCATCTGGTCGCTGGAACCATCCATACAGTTCATCTGGTCGCTGGAACCATCCATACAGTTCATCTGGTCGCTGGAACCATCCATACAGTTCATCTGGTCGCTGGAACCATCCATACAGTTCATCTGGTCGCTGGAACCATCCATACAGTTCATCTGGTCGCTGGAACCATCCATACAGTTCATCTGGTCGCTGGAACCATCCATACAGTTCATCTGGTCGCTGGAACCATCCATACAGTTCATCTGGTCGCTGGAACCATACATACAGTTCATCTGGTCGCTGGAACCATACATACAGTTCATCTGGTCGCTGGAACCATCCATACAGTTCATCTGGTCGCTGGAACCATCCATACAGTTCATCTGGTCGCTGGAACCATACATACAGTTCATCTGGTCGCTGGAACCATACATACAGTTCATCTGGTCGCTGGAACCATACATACAGTTCATCTGGTCGCTGGAACCATACATACAGTTCATCTGGTCGCTGGAACCATCCATACAGTTCATCTGGTCGCTGGAACCATACATACAGTTCATCTGGTCGCTGGAACCATACATACAGTTCATCTGGTCGCTGGAACCATACATACAGTTCATCTGGTCGCTGGAACCATACATACAGTTCATCTGGTCGCTGGAACCATCCATACAGTTCATCTGGTCGCTGGAACCATACATACAGTTCATCTGGTCGCTGGAACCATACATACAGTTCATCTGGTCGCTGGAACCATCCATACAGTTCATCTCTCTAAACACTTGAAGCAACTCTCACATCCAACACATACGATTAATTCATCACACAGCTATCATATACACGTAAACATGGAAGCGATAACAACTCACTCTCAGATTTTGCTGTGTAAGTACAAAGTCAAGTTGGTTCATCGCGTTACGAACCCATTGTGTCGTCGTGAGGGGTTATCTTATCTTGAGGTTATCTTGAGATAATCTTGAGATGATTTCGGGGCTTAGTGTCCCCGCGGCCCGGTCCTCGACCAGGCCTCCACCCTCAGGAAGCAGCCCATTGCAGCTGTCTAACTCCCAGGTACCTATTTACTGCAAGGCAACAGGGCCATCAGGGTGAAAGAAACATTTTGCCTGTTTGTCTCCGCCTCCACCGGGGATCGAACCTGGAACTCAGGACTACGAATTCGAAGCGCTGTCCACCCAGCTGTCAGGCGTTATGGGTACGAAAAACATCATCTGTCTGATGTTAGTTAACATCCTGTCTCAGCATTTTGAAACATATCTAGAAATTTGATTGAGGTAAATAGCATTCTATAATTTGTTTACGATTTGCTGCAAATTAACATAAGAATTTGTCAATGATTTTATCCACGAATGAATGATTAGAGTTGAGGAGTGCAGTTGTTTAATTGTGAATAATCAACTGCTTCCGGTGAAAAGTAGCGTCTTTACCAATACCCCTTCATGAAAGTCCACTTTATGAAGGAATGTTCACTTATATATGTTGAGTCAATTCGCCTCCCGAGACGACCGTTAGTTTCTCCACCGGATAGTCAGCAGTTATACTGCCTTCTCCACTAAGGTTAAGGACCCACCAAGGTGTCCTCCGCCATATATTGTCTGGCATATATTTACAAACTAAATTTCTGCTGGTTAATTTTACTTTTAAGTATAATAGTATACTCAGCTAACCTGAGTGCCTCTTCTCTATCCCTCCAGACCCCGTTCCCATGATCCCCCTCTCCCCCGCGAACCAGCACCTCTAAACCCCTTCTCCATCAAATCCTGGTCCCCTTAAACACGCTCTCCCTCTCCATGGAGCTCCTCCCAGCCCTCTCAACCCCTCTCCCACCCACCCTCGCCAGGCAGACTATTGATGGCTTTATGAGCTCTAAGGTGTGTGTGTCTCGCGTTTCGATGTTTGTGGCTTCCCCAACAATAGACCCCCACATTAACGATCTCCTCCCCCACTCTCGAGAGGGGTTGGGGGGAGGGGCATCACCTCCGCCCCCCACCATTCCCCTTGCAACCCCCAGCAACCCCCAGTAACCCCCAGCAACCCCCAGCAACCCCCAGCAACCCCCAGTAACCCCCAGCAACCCCCAGCAACCCCCAGCAACCCCCAGCAACCCCCAGTAACCCCCAGCAACCCCCAGTAACCCCCAGCAACCCCCAGCAACCCCCAGTAACCCCCAGCAACCCCCAGCAACACCCAGCAACCCCCAGCAACCCACAGTAACCCCCAGCAACCCCCAGCAACCCCCAGCAACCCCCAGTAACCCCCAGCAACCCCCAGTAACCCCCAGCAACCCCCAGCAACCCCCAGCAACCCCCAGTAACCCCCTGCAACCCCCAGGAAACCCCCAGTAACCCCCTGCAACCCCCAGCAACCCCCATCATCGTCTTCCAGCGTTGCCTAAGGTTTCCATCAGCGAGTATAGTTGCTGTTTTCGATTTCCATGAGATTAAAATAGAAGTAAATTGACGTTAACTTAAGAGAGAGGATAGAATGGGCAAAAATGTAACAAAAATGTTCTTCAGGTCCAGTATACATGTTTTTCAGGTCCAGTATACATGTTCTTCAGGTCCAGTATACATGTTCTTCAGGTCCAGTATACATGCTCTTCAGGTCCAGTATACTTGTTCTTCAGGTCCAGTATACATGTTCTTCAGGTCCAGTATACATGTTCTTCAGGTCCAGTATACATGTTCTTCAGGTCCAGTATACATGTTCTTCAGGTCCAGTATACATGCTCTTCAGGTCCAGTATACATGTTCTTCAGGTCCAGTATACATGCTCTTCAGGTCCAGTATACATGTTCTTCAGGTCCAGTATACATGTTCTTCAGGTCCAGTATACATGTTCTTCATGTCCAATATACATGTTCTTCAGGTCCAGTATACGTGTTCTTCAGGTTCAGTATACATGTTCTTCAGGTCCAGTATACATGTTCTTCAGGTCCAGTATACATGTTCTTCAGGTCCAGTATACGTGTTCTTCAGGTCCAGTATACATGTTCTTCAGGTCCAGTATACATGTTCTTCAGGTCCAGTATATCATGCTGACAGTACTTGTTCACATGGTGCAAGCAAGCTGTCCACAATGGTCAGCTGGGGGAGACAAACTCTCCACAATGGTCAGCTGGGGGAGACAAACTCTCCACAATGGTCAGCTGGGGGAGACAAACTCTCCACAATGGTCAGCTGGTGGAGACAAACTCTCCACAATGGTCAGCTGGGGGAGACAAACTCTCCACAATGGTCAGCTGGTGGAGACAAACTCTCCACAATGGTCAGCTGGTGGAGACAAACTCTCCACAATGGTCAGCTGGGGGAGACAAACTCTCCACTATGGTCAGCTGGTGCAGACAAACTCTCCACAATGGTCAGCTGGTGGAGACAAACTCTCCACTATGGTCAGCTGGTGCAGACAAACTCTCCACTATGGTCAGCTGGTGGAGACAAACTCTCCACAATGGTCAGCTGGGGGAGACAAACTCTCCACTATGGTCAGCTGGTGCAGACAAACTCTCCACTATGGTCAGCTGGTGGAGACAAACTCTCCACAATGGTCAGCTGGTGGAGACAAACTCTCCACAATGGTCAGCTGGTGGAGACAAACTCTCCACAATGGTCAGCTGGTGGAGACAAACTCTCCACAATGGTCAGCTGGGGGAGACAAACTCTCCACAATGGTCAGCTGGTGCAGACAAACTCTCCACAATGGTCAGCTGGTGCAGACAAACACTCCACAATGGTCAGCTGGGGGAGACAAACTCTCCACAATGGTCAGCTGGTGGAGACAAACTCTCCACAATGGTCAGCTGGGGGAGACAAACTCTCCACAATGGTCAGCTGGTGGAGACAAACTCTCCACAATGGTCAGCTGGGGGAGACAAACTCTCCACAATGGTCAGCTGGGGGAGACAAACTCTCCACAATGGTCAGCTGGTGGAGACAAACTCTCCACAATGGTCAGCTGGGGGAGACAAACTCTCCACAATGGTCAGCTGGTGGAGACAAACTCTCCACAATGGTCAGCTGGGGGAGACAAACCCTCCACTATGGTCAGCAACAAAGAGGTCATTATGGCCAACTGGTGCCAGCAAACTGTCCAGGACAAGCAGGTAATACAAACTGTCCAGTATGGTCAGCTGGTACAAACAAGGACTATACCCAAAAGGTTCGGCTCCGTGAACATGTGGCAAAAGAACGCCAATGACGGTCAGTTGGTGCAAACAATGGCCGGTTGTCTGGGAAAACTTGGAGAAGAAAACTCGGGTTTGTTGTCCCTTTCACCGTCGACTTTCACTCCCAGAAAGTGACCGTCTGTGATAAAAAAAGAAAGTTTACCTTTCGTGCTTCATACGCTTCCCCACACCCTCTCTTTCTCTCTCTCTCTCTCTCTCTCTCTCTCTCTCTCTCTCTCTCTCTCTCTCTCTCTCTCTCTCTCTCTCTCTCTCTCTCTCTCTCTCTCTCTCTCTCTTTCTTTCTTTCTTTCTCTCTCCTTCGCTCGACGAAGACAAGAACTCGGTCGCAGAAAATCTGAGGAAAAATGCTCACGCTCGGCAATGAACTGGAAGAGAAGAAATGCCAGGAAGGAAGCCAGGTGGAAGTTGTGGCTGGGGTGAGCCTCCTACAGCACTTGTACCACACCACACAGCCCTTGTACCACACCACACAGCCCTTGTACCACACTACACAGCCCTTGTACCACACCACACAGCCCTTGTACCACACCACACAGCCCTTGTACCACACCACACAGCACTTGTACCACACCACACAGCCCTTGTACCACACCACACAGCCCTTGTCCCACACCACACAGCCCTTGTACCACACCACACAGCCCTTGTACCACACCACACAGCACTTGTACCACACCATACAGCCCTTGTACCACACCACACAGCACTTGTACCACACCACACAGCCCTTGTACCACACCACACAGCCCTTGTACCACACCACACAGTCCTTGTACCACACCACACAGTCCTTGTACCACACCACACAGCCCTTGTACCACACCACACAGCCCTTGTACCACACCACACAGCCCTTGTACCACACCACACAGCCCTTGTACCACACCACACAGCCCTTGTACCACATCACACAGTCCTTGTACCACACCACACAGCCCTTGTACCACACCACACAGTCCTTGTACCACACCACACAGCACTTGTACCACACCACACAGCCCTTGTACCACACCACACAGCCCTTGTACCACACCACACAGCCCTTGTACCACACCACACAGCCCTTGTACCACACCACACAGTCCTTGTACCACACCACACAGTCCTTGTACCACACCACACAGCCCTTGTACCACACCACACAGTCCTTGTACCACACCACACAGTCCTTGTACCACACCACACAGCCCTTGTACCACACCACACAGTCCTTGTACCACACCACACAGCCCTTGTACCACACCACACAGCCCTTGTACCACACCACACAGCCCTTGTACCACACCACACAGTCCTTGTACCACACCACACAGTCCTTGTACCACATCACACAGTCCTTGTACCACACCACACAGCCCTTGTACCATACCACACAGTCCTTGTACCACACCACACAGTCCTTGTACCACACCACACAGCCCTTGTACCACACCACACAGTCCTTGTACCACACCACACAGTCCTTGTACCACATCACACAGTCCTTGTACCACACCACACAGCCCTTGTACCACACCACACAGCCCTTGTACCATACCACACAGTATAAACACATATCCACATATATGTATGTAATATAAAGTATATATGGATATATAAAGTATATACACATAAACGTTGCTCTATTAAGATACACAAATTTATACGTAACTTAGAGTGAATTCATCCTCTATAGGGTCAGAGGTTGAGCATGACATCATGTACCATCAGTAGAGAGGGCAGGCCACATAGAGCGGTGAGGTATATAGAGCCTCTGCTTCGTTACCCTTTTATTGCTCTAATGCGGAAAATATCTTGGCACACGTCCACCTCCGCGCTCTACTGGAGCAAGAAATATAATCATTGCGGGTCGCGTTGTGGGTCGTGTTGTTGTATTGCGGGTTACATTGCGGGTCTGCTCTCGTCTGTCTCACGTGACCTCCGGGTCGCTGCCGCAGTTATTTTGCTCGTCAGCGACCATAATAGCTCCTGCCGGAGGGAGGCTGTGGGACACCTTTTATGGATCTCATAAAATGCCGCCAACTTCCCACGACGTGCTTGACAAGTGTTCCCACGTGACAGGTGCGGACCGACGTGCTTGACAAGTGTTCCCACGTGACAGGTGCGGACCGATGTGCTTGACAAGTGACACCACATGACCGACGTGGTTGACAAGTGACACCACGTGACCGACGTGGTTGACAAGTGACACCACGTGACCGACGTGCTTGACAAGTGACACCACGTGACCGACGTGCTTGACAAGTGACACCACGTGACCGACGTGCTTGACAAGTGACACCACATGACCGACGTGGTTGACAAGTGACACCACGTGACCGACGTGCTTGACAAGTGACACCACGTGACCGACGTGCTTGACAAGTGACACCACGTGACCGACGTGCTTGACAAGTGACACCACATGACCGGCGTGCTTGACAAGTGACACCACGTGACAGGTGCGGACCGACATGCTTGACACCACATGACCGACATGCTTGACAAGTGACCCCACATGACCGACATGCTTGACAAGTGACCCCACATGACCGACATACTTGACAAGTGACCCCACATGACCGACATGCTTGACAAGTGACACCACATGACCGACAAACTTGACAAGTGACCCCACATGACCGACATACTTGACAAGTGACCCCACATGACCGACATGCTTGACAAGTGACCCCACATGACCGACATGCTTGACAAGTGACCCCACATGACCGACATGCTTGACAAGTGACCCCACATGACCGACATGCTTGACAAGTGACACCACATGACCGACATACTTGACAAGTGACCCCACATGACCGACATACTTGACAAGTGACCCCACATGACCGACATGCTTGACAAGTGACCCCACATGAACGACATGCTTGACAAGTGACCCCACATGACCGACATGCTTGACAAGTGACCCCACATGACCGACATGCTTGACAAGTGACCCCACATGACCGACATGCTTGACAAGTGACCCCACATGACCGACATGCTTGACAAGTGACCCCACATGACCGACATGCTTGACAAGTGACCCCACATGACCGACATGTTTGACAAGTGACACGACAGGACTGACATGCACCGCACATTGGTGGAGGTTGTCGCAAGGAATGGAATTTGATGCTGAGTAAAACTTAGCTTATATTGTTCCAGAGTCAGGTGACATATATCTGGCAGTGAGTGTGTTTGTATGTACCTGGGAGGGAGCCATCTATTGTACCTGGGAGTTAGACGAAGGGAGCCATCTATTGTACCTGAGAGTTAGACGAAGGGACCCATCTATTGTACCTGAGAGTTAGACGAAGGGACCCATCTATTGTACCTGGGAGTTAGACGAAGGGACCCATCTATTGTACCTGGGAGTTAGACGAAGGGACCCATCTATTGTACCTGAGAGTTAGACGAAGGGACCCATCTATTGTACCTGGGAGTTAGACGAAGGGACCCATCTATTGTACCTGGGAGTTAGGCGAAGGGACCCATCTATTGTACCTGGGAGTTAGACGAAGGGACCCATCTATTGTACCTGGGAGTTAGACGAAGGGACCCATCTATTGTACCTGGGAGTTAGACGAAGGGAGCCATCTATTGTACCTGGGAGTTAGACGAAGGGAGCCATCTATTGTACCTGAGAGTTAGACGAAGGGACCCATCTATTGTACCTGGGAGTTAGACGAAGGGACCCATCTATTGTACCTGGGAGTTAGACGAAGGGACCCATCTATTGTACCTGGGAGTTAGACGAAGGGAACCATCTATTGTACCTGGGAGTTAGACGAAGGGAGCCATCTATTGTACCTAAGAGTTAGACGAAGGGAGCCATCTATTGTACCTGAGAGTTAGACGAAGGGAGCCATCTATTGTACCTGGGAGTTAGACGAAGGGAACCATCTATTGTACCTGGGAGTTAGACGAAGGGAGCCATCTATTGTACCTGAGAGTTAGACGAAGGGAGCCATCTATTGTACCTGAGAGTTAGACGAAGGGACCCATCTATTGTACCTGGGAGTTAGACGAAGGGAGCCATCTATTGTACCTGAGAGTTAGACGAAGGGAGCCATCTATTGTACCTGAGAGTTAGACGAAGGGACCCATCTATTATACCTGAGAGTTAGACGAAGGGAGCCATCTATTGTACCTGGGAGATAGACGAAGGGAGCCATCTATTGTACCTGGGAGTTAGACGAAGGGAGCCATCTATTGTACCTGGGAGTTAGACGAAGGGACCCATCTATTGTACCTGGGAGTTAGACGAAGGGACCCATCTATTGTACCTGGGAGTTAGACGAAGGGAGCCATCTATTGTACCTGGGAGTTAGACGAAGGGAGCCATCTATTGTACCTGGGAGTTAGACGAAGGGAGCCATCTATTGTACCTGGGAGTTAGACGAAGGGAACCATCTATTGTACCTGGGAGTTAGACGAAGGGAGCCATCTATTGTACCTGGGAGTTAGACGAAGGGACCCATCTATTGTACCTGGGAGTTAGACGAAGGGAACCATCTATTGTACCTGGGAGTTAGACGAAGGGAGCCATCTATTGTACCTGGGAGTTAGACGAAGGGAACCATCTATTGTACCTGGGAGTTAGACGAAGGGAACCATCTATTGTACCTGGGAGTTAGGCGAAGGGACCCATCTATTGTACCTGGGAGTTAGACGAAGGGACCCATCTATTGTACCTGGGAGTTAGACGAAGGGAGCCATCTATTGTACCTGGGAGTTAGACGAAGGGAACCATCTATTGTACCTGGGAGTTAGACGAAGGGAGCCATCTATTGTACCTGAGAGTTAGACGAAGGGAGCCATCTATTGTACCTGAGAGTTAGACGAAGGGACCCATCTATTGTACCTGGGAGTTAGACGAAGGGAGCCATCTATTGTACCTGAGAGTTAGACGAAGGGAGCCATCTATTGTACCTGAGAGTTAGACGAAGGGACCCATCTATTATACCTGAGAGTTAGACGAAGGGAGCCATCTATTGTACCTGGGAGATAGACGAAGGGAGCCATCTATTGTACCTGGGAGTTAGACGAAGGGAGCCATCTATTGTACCTGGGAGTTAGACGAAGGGAGCCATCTATTGTACCTGGGAGTTAGACGAAGGGACCCATCTATTGTACCTGGGAGTTAGACGAAGGGAGCCATCTATTGTACCTGGGAGTTAGACGAAGGGAGCCATCTATTGTACCTGGGAGTTAGACGAAGGGAGCCATCTATTGTACCTGGGAGTTAGACGAAGGGAACCATCTATTGTACCTGGGAGTTAGACGAAGGGAGCCATCTATTGTACCTGGGAGTTAGACGAAGGGACCCATCTATTGTACCTGGGAGTTAGACGAAGGGAACCATCTATTGTACCTGGGAGTTAGACGAAGGGAGCCATCTATTGTACCTGGGAGTTAGACGAAGGGAACCATCTATTGTACCTGGGAGTTAGACGAAGGGAACCATCTATTGTACCTGGGAGTTAGGCGAAGGGACCCATCTATTGTACCTGGGAGTTAGACGAAGGGACCCATCTATTGTACCTGGGAGTTAGACGAAGGGACCCATCTATTGTACCTGGGAGTTAGACGAAGGGAACCATCTATTGTACCTGGGAGTTAGACGAAGGGAGCCATCTATTGTACCTGGGAGTTAGACGAAGGGAACCATCTATTGTACCTGGGAGTTAGACGAAGGGAGCCATCTATTGTACCTGAGAGTTAGACGAAGGGAGCCATCTATTGTACCTGAGAGTTAGACGAAGGGAGCCATCTATTGTACCTGGGAGTTAGACGAAGGGAACCATCTATTGTACCTGGGAGTTAGACGAAGGGAGCCATCTATTGTACCTGAGAGTTAGACGAAGGGAGCCATCTATTGTACCTGAGAGTTAGACGAAGGGACCCATCTATTGTACCTGGGAGTTAGACGAAGGGAGCCATCTATTGTACCTGAGAGTTAGACGAAGGGAGCCATCTATTGTACCTGAGAGTTAGACGAAGGGACCCATCTATTATACCTGAGAGTTAGACGAAGGGAGCCATCTATTGTACCTGGGAGATAGACGAAGGGAGCCATCTATTGTACCTGGGAGTTAGACGAAGGGAGCCATCTATTGTACCTGGGAGTTAGACGAAGGGACCCATCTATTGTACCTGGGAGTTAGACGAAGGGAGCCATCTATTGTACCTGGGAGTTAGACGAAGGGAGCCATCTATTGTACCTGGGAGTTAGACGAAGGGAGCCATCTATTGTACCTGGGAGTTAGACGAAGGGAGCCATCTATTGTACCTGGGAGTTAGACGAAGGGAACCATCTATTGTACCTGGGAGTTAGACGAAGGGAGCCATCTATTGTACCTGGGAGTTAGACGAAGGGACCCATCTATTGTACCTGGGAGTTAGACGAAGGGAACCATCTATTGTACCTGGGAGTTAGACGAAGGGAGCCATCTATTGTACCTGGGAGTTAGACGAAGGGAACCATCTATTGTACCTGGGAGTTAGACGAAGGGAACCATCTATTGTACCTGGGAGTTAGACGAAGGGAGCCATCTATTGTACCTGGGAGTTAGACGAAGGGAACCATCTATTGTACCTGGGAGTTAGACGAAGGGAGCCATCTATTGTACCTATGAGTTAGACGAAGGGACCCATCTATTGTACCTGGGAGTTAGACGAAGGGACCCATCTATTGTACCTGGGAGTTAGACGAAGGGACCCATCTATTGTACCTGGGAGTTAGACGGAACGACCCATCTATTGTACCTATGAGTTAGACGGAACGACCCATCTATTGTACCTATGAGTTAGACGGAACGACCCATCTATTGTACCTATAAGTTGGACGGAACGACCCATCTATTGTACCTATGAGTTGGCCTTCAATGATGCATATACAGACGATGAGTCACAATACCGTGGCTGAATATATGATGACGAAACCTCACACCAGAAGATGAGGAGACGACGACGTTTCGGTCCGTCCTGGACCATCAACTTGATAATGGTCCAGGATGGACCGAAACGTCGTCGTCTCCTCATCTTCAATGAAGCATTCCATTACAACGATACAAATTTACAACTTGCCATAAATTTATATATTTATCAATAATTATAACAACCAAAAATAAAATGTGTTGCAAACTTTTATTTTTAATGACTATGCATTACATCGTCAGTTTTATGAATAATAATATTAATTAGAGAAATATATTATAATAAATTACGTTATATTATACAACATCAGAGCTGCACCAGGTAGCCAGTCAACAGTACGTCTCCTTATGTCTCCCAACATCAACTTACTGGGTAACATAATTGAGGTGGGATCACTGGATTGTTTCCAGCGTAGGTTATACATGTATATGAGCTTGGGAGGATATAAATCAGAGCTGCCTCGTATGGACCAATAGGCTCTCTGCAGTTTCCTTCATTCTTAGGTTATAACTAGATTTATTGAAGACAACGTCAATCTCACCTTCTTAAATGATTGCATGTATAAGAAAGTTCATTATTTGAACACACATTAATATGAAATAGACGTATGGTCAGAGTGTGATATATATATATATATATATATATATATATATATATATATATATATATATATATATATATATATATATATATATATATATATATATATATGTATATATATATATTGTGACGGTAACGCGTTGGTGTTCGGCTGTTCAAAAGCTCAAAAGCTAGGGGTATGGCCTCGTCACATATAGAAAAAAAAATAGAAAATCTGGAACTTCGTCTGTGGTAAGGTAAGGAGAAGACACACAAAACACAAGTAAATTTTAACAATGAAATTTTAATTACGTTAAAGAAAGCAAAACATGAATAAAATGGACATACAAATTCGTATAATAAAATCAATCAAAGTAATAAGAATAAACAAATGGCAAAATGAAAAGTTACGTTAAGACAAATGAACAAATAACAAGAGTATGATAAACAAGTAAGTAGGTGCCGGAATATTGGCTTCAAGCTATCACTTCTCTTAGTACACGTAAGCCTGGGGCTTTAGTCTACCAACGAGACGTGTTAACTTGTCGAAAGCACGGGATATTCTGAAGACTGAGGTCGTGGCGGCCCCAGACATCAAGTAGTATGGTGGGTGGAGTGCAGTTGCAGCTAGACCCGCGGCCAATCAGCGATGAGCCGGCGACAAGACAGGTAGTTTGGCGGTTTGAGGTGGAGCAGGTGTTCCTGGCTGCATACGTTTTGCGCTCTGGCAAACCTTGCTGGTGTTGTCGTTGTTGGATTTTTCTTCCATACTTGTTTTATATAGATGTTTATATCGACGTCTTTTGGAGGGAAGAGCAGGCTCAATCTCTTGAAGGAGATTATCGTCACAATATATATATATATATATTTTACGTCTAATAGTAAATTCTATCATAGAATTATTAAACAATTGTATATGTGTCCTTGTGCAGATCCTGTGGTTCTTCTAGACCAGGTAAGTCACGCCGCCAGGGACCACTACACTGTTCTTCATCTCCACAGGTAAGTGGCGCAGTGTTGTATAGGACCTGCCACTCCCGGTGAGTGGAGACGGACAGGGCCCAGGCCTTGGACATTGTTGGCAACCTGCAAATAGTCTCACGCTCTAGGTCCTGTCGAGCATAAGAGTTATTAAATATTAAACAGGACAAGACGTCCTGTTTAATGTTTAATAACAAGACAGGACAGTTGATTAAACAGGACGTCTAGCATGGCCTGCAGCGTAGACCACTGTTGTGTGAGACGGAAGAGGCATTGTTTGAAGCAGTTTTGTGTCACTGATTCTAAATGGACAGGAGAAATTGACGACGGCGTGGGAATTTCCTCAATGAAGGAGTTCGATGATGTCATCAGTGACCAACGAGGGCGTGACATGACGTGAGTAAAAGCTCTGTGATTGGTGGAAGACGTCACTTGCAAGTGTGAGGTCGGAGAGGTCACACGCAGCTCGTCGCTACACAGAGAAAGGCACAGTTCTAGTGTCTTGGTGAAGAAAGTACCGTGAACTGTGACAGAGACAAGTTCTGGCAGGCAGAAGAGGGCGGTTACGGTGTCAGCCTCGAGGTATTAGGAGCGACAATAAGACACAAGTGAGGGCGAGTGGGCCTCGTAAACTTAGTTGTAAACCTTAAAGAAGTTTGTCGTATGTGAGGACCCGGTGACAGGTGAACCACGGTGGGCGCCTGTGTCTGAACCTCACACTCAAGTCAGGAAAGGAAAAATTCGACAGTGGCAGTCGAGAGAAGATTTATGGGCGACCTGTAAGATGGTAAAATCTGGCGCCATCTTGTTTTCTAGAGACACGCGACATGGCAAAGTTTTGCGCTAAGTCTTTGGTTTGTTGTGTACAGTGAAAAGTGCTCAGTGATTTATAGTGATGCTTAGAGACCTTAATTAGTCATGTATATAGTGATTATGAAGTAATAATTGAGAATTGAGAGATAATAACATCATAGAGGCGAGAGCGACGTATGCTCACTCGGTGGTGGTTGGTGCTCAACTGATTGAGCCTGACTGTGGGAAGGAGGAATTGAATGTGGCCTCGCCCGGAAGCGGGGAAGTCCACTTCGCAGTTGGCGGGGACTGCCAGATACCGCCAGCAGAGACGTGTGGAGACGTTATAAAAGAGCTTTATTGAAGTAATTTTCTAGTTATTTGTGGTGGAAAATTATTTTTGTTATGTGTAGAATTGTGGAAGTTGAGAAGAGTTCTGAGAAGAGTTAATGGTTCAACTGCTGACCTATAAGAGAATTATTCGCTAGGGGGCTGGAGATTTACCTGATTAAAAGGAGGATTAATCCGCAGTTGATCCACATGGATCGTTGGACATCTTTGATTGGTTGTTTGAAGATTCCATTATAATTGTATATAGGTGACACAGTGAATGAAGATGAGTGTTTACTTGTTCTTATATATATGTATATTAAGGTTTGATGTTGATGATAATTACATGATCCACGGCCGGCAAGATTACTCAAGACGAGAGCAGCATCTTAGTGGGAGGATCCAAGGATGAATAACGATTGTGGAAGCAGTGATTCATAGAACTGTTATTATACCATGCTCTGAGATCATTGTTTCATTATTTATTGAATGAGTTATGTATGTTCATGGTTGTTAATGATTACAATGAGCAGAAGTTTGTAGTACTGGAGTAGGGAATTAGTTGTGTTAGCTTGATATTTATATGTATGTGCTAAGATACTCCAAGTTATTGTGTGATTGACGTTGATGAGCCAGTTGTCTTGACGACGTGGGGAGAGTTGGGGACCTCGTCCGAGGCTCCGTTTGTTATTTATTGTTCCTTGTTTGTAGTTAATGTTTGTTAGAAGACTTTGTTTCCGCTTGTTCCCTGTGAGGGCCTTATTGGGGGAAAGAGCGTTGATGATCTCTCGCTTCTGGTAACGATGAGAGATTACTGGGGGACTCATGAGTGAGAACACCTGAGTAACGTGAGGGAAGAGTGAGTCACTTGTAGCTCAGTTTGGAGTGTGAGTACGTGAGTAACCTGTGAGTAACTGAGCCAGTAGTTCCCATCCTGGAGGCGTGATGCTTCTTCCCCATAGTTTGATGTCCGTCAGGGTGGTTACCCATTGAGTTTGGTGGCAGAGTTGTGGTGTCAGAGGAGGTGGCAGTATGGTGGGTGTCTGCTAGTTTGTTTATTAATTATCAACATCTGAATAGTGTGGAAATTTAGGGAAGGAGGAGCTGGAACAGGGAAGATCAAGTGGGCACCAATCATGACCTGATCCCCCCTATTAATCCAGCAGTAATTGGGGATTGGCGGGACGTGTCACCTTCCTCTACTGTCACCTTCCTCTACCGTCACCTTTCTCTACCGTCACCTTCCTCTACCGTCACCTTCCTCTACCGTCACCCTCCTCTACCGTCACCCTCCTCTATCGTCACCCTCCTCTACCGTCACCCTCCTCTACCGTCACCTTCCTCTACCGTCACCCTCCTCTACCGTCACCTTCCTCTACCGTCACCTTCCTCTACCGTCACCTTCCTCTACCGTCACCTTCCTCTACCGTCACCTTCCTCTACCGTCACCCTCCTCTACCGTCACCTTCCTCTACCGTCACCTTCCTCTACCGTCACCTTCCTCTACCGTCACCCTCCTCTACCGTCACCCTCCTCTACCGTCACCTTCCTCTACCGTCACCCTCCTCTACCGTCACCTTCCTTTACCGTCACCCTCCTCTACTGTCACCCTCCTCTACCGTCACCCTCCTCTATCGTCACCCTCCTCTACCGTCACCCTCCTCTACCGTCACCTTCCTCTACCGTCACCTTCCTCTACCGTCACCCTCCTCTACCGTCACCTTCCTCTACCGTCACCTTCCTCTACCCTCACCTTCCGGTAGATCTATACTTAACTATCCACCACTGTGGATAGTTAGAAGTGCTGAGAACTATACCAGACTATCCCCCACCTGGCCCAGAGATAAAATTTGCTCCAAACAATCCCACTGGGACTCGACTCCATTTATACCTATCCTAAGTTATCTTTGGAATAACTAAGTCCTAATTCATCTCAGGACAACCTCACCCACTACCCTGCACCTCTGTCATTCGAGTGAGTCTTCAGAAAGGTACACTATCAAAGGCTTTGCTGAAGTGAAATGTATCGCATTTCTATCTACTGTCAGCTGCTCATAATATAGAGAAGAAAGATATTTTTTTCCCAACGGCGAGACCTTTGTAAAACCATGTTGTGAATATCTGATTAAACTTATGGTTTCCAAGCAGTAAACGGAAAGTTTTTGCAATTATCTATTGTATTTATTTTGCAATGGACGTTTAGTTAATTGTCAGATAGTTTGGTGCTGGTGATCTGTCTCCTCAATCTTGGAAAACGGGACCACGTTTGCAACCCTCCATGATTCGGTACTCTATTCGGTTTTGTTGATGTATACAGTATGGAAGACAAGGGATAAGCTCGTCTCAACGTTCTTTAAGGACTCTGGGAAACATTTCGTCTTATTCTGCAGGGTTGCTGGGCATTAAGCAAATAAAGAATATTTGTTTATTAACTTCCTCTCTGGTTACAACTAATCTAAACAGGGAAGCAAATCTAATCAGATTTGCCACCATATTTCCAATCTAGTTTTCTTGTTATATTTTCTAAGCATACATTTATATAATTTGGATCAATTTTTTTGGCGAATATATGGTACAAATACAGACTCTGCCACTAATGCAGAAACTACCTCTGCCACCATTTAAACATTCCATGTCAACACTCCATAATCTCCGCTACTTTACAGAAACAGCATCTGCCATATCATAAACTAGATTTATTCCTCCAAGGAGTGCTGGACCAACCGTGCTGTGGTGGGTATGTGGGCCTGCGTGCCGCTCCAAGCAACAGCCTGGTGGACCAAACTCTCACAAGTCAAGCCTGGCCTCTGGCCGGGCTTGGGGAGTAGAAGAACTCCCAGAACCCCATCAACCAGGTGTCAACCAGGTATCATAACTACTGAAAAATATCTGCCATTAGTGCAAAAAAAAAAAAAATGCCACCACCACCAACAGCAACCACTTAGGCTGGACGGTAGAGTGACGGTCTCGCTTCATGCAGGTCGGCGTTCAATCCCCGGCCATCCAAAAGTGGTTGGGCACCATTCCTTGCCCCCCTTCCCTCTCCCTCCCTTTCCAAAATCCTTATCCTGACCCCTTCGAAGTCCTATATAATCATAATAGCTTGGCGCTTTCCCCTGATAATTCTCTCCTTCTGCCACCACCGGAAGAAACAAATACCACTGCCAACACCACTGCCAACACCACTGCCACCACCACTGCCACCACCACTGCCAACACCACTGCCACCACCACTGCCACCACCACCATTGCATAACTGTGACCATATTATGACGAAGATCAAACAGACTTCGTAATGGGTTTGAAACCAATTGATCACGACTGACATTTATAAACCTCTATTATTAGGCACCCCGGGAAGAGCAATGGTATATTGCCTCGTGTTTTGGCGCTATATGTATATACTCTTTTTTTATGGATGCCTTTAGCTGCCTTTTTTGGTATATATTTCAAACTTTCAATTCGTACGTGCATTCTGATTGGAATCTGAGTAAATTGTTGAACCAGTTGTATACTGTACCGAGTAAAGATTATGTTCTAATTTATCTATCTCTAGTGACAGTTATGTGAGCTGTTGGAACAAAAGCGCTTTTGTGTTACGGTGTCAGGGGGAAAATATCTCAACACTTGACATAGAAATCTGTTCACAATTAATTAAATACCTTAGTGGCAGGTATTTATAGTCATATCTATAGACCTCTAGTGGCATTTTGCTAAATTTATTAAAAAAAATTATTTTGTATTTGAGAGATATTTGTCTTTTGTTAACATTTAACAATGTTTAAATTGTGTTGATTCAA
>NC_091153.1:58431869-58529369 GCF_040958095.1 Procambarus clarkii
TGGGTAATTAAGGGAGGCAAAAATGTGAGGGCGATGGATTGTAAAGTAGGGTGAAGCGAGCAGCGCTCAGGGGGTAGACTCTTAGTCCTGAGCTGAGTACCACGGTGAACCGTGCCTCAGAATATTCGGAGGTAAACTCCACATTGAAACTTGAGTTAACTCGTCTGTGTGTCAAAGGTAAGATGCACAACTGTAGATCAATGAAAAGTAGCAGATTCTTTGTTAGATTGAGTGGGGTGGGGCCCATGTGAGTGACGGAGAGTAAGGGAGAGTACCTGTGAGTGTGGGAGAGTGAGGAAGACTTCATGCGAATGGGTGAAGAATGAGAAGGTGAGTGAGGGAGGTGTTAAGGTGAACCAAGATAGCCAGAAGAGTTTAGGAGAATGAGGAAGAGCATCAGATGAGGTACCATATAGGCATCTAAAGTCAGTTTCTGCTCAGTTATCCTCACACGATGAACGGCTGCTCCTCTCTTCCAGCCTTCACACCAGCTGCCATCGGCTCCTACAAGAAACAGGACATTTTTTGCTGTTACTGAACTTTGAAGGAGTAGGCGTTTGAGAAGCCGCCAGCTTCCTGTTATCTTTCCCCAGGGGGGGGGGGGGGAGGGGGGAGGGGGTACAGGGTTTGACGTGGGAAAGCTTAGTATATCAAGCAAGTATTCGCATCCTGACAGCTGGGTGCGGCGCCTGACACCTGGGTAGACAGCGCTTCGGATTCGAAGTCCTGTGGTTCCGGGCTCGAACCCCCGTAAAGGCAGAGTCAAATAGGCAAAATGTTTCTTTCACCCCTGATGCCCCTGTTACCTAGCAGTAAATAGGTACCTGGGAGTTAGACAACTGTTACGGGCTGCTTCCTGGAGGTGTGTAACAAAAAGGAGGCCTGGTCGAGGACCGGGCCCCGGGGACGCTTAGCCCCGAAATCATCTCAAGATAACCTCAAGAAGATCCTGCAGTATGTTTGTCATACGCGGGATGAAAGTTGAGTCTACTATAGCTTGCCCAAACAAACTTCAGGTTAATATCTTGAAACATCCAAGATGTAGACAACTTGTCCGGTCTATACATGCAATTCTTAATGAAATAGATCTTAGGTCTTATGCAGACGAGAAGTCACAATAACGTGGCTGAAATATGTTGACCAGACCGCACACTAGAAAGTGAAGGGACGACGACGTTTCGGTCCGTCCTGGACCATTCTCAAGTCGATTGTGAATGGTCACAATCGACTTGAGGATATTAACCTGACAGTCGATGTGAGAATGGTCCAGGACGGACCATAACGTCCGTTTCGACCGTAAAGACCATTTCCTCTCTGGATTGCCACACTAAGGCGCTGAAAAAGAAAACTGGCAGCTCTAGGGTCTCTAGTTGTTTCGATTAGCTTAGACCCCAACTCCTTCAAAAAGCTAGCAGCACTTTTACCCCAGGCACCAAGTGTCTCTGAGGCAATGGGGACAAAATTGTAGTGGTGCTCAAGGTCTCTGTATTTACGTGACTTGGCCGCTTCCCGGTGATTGGCAGCTCCTCCTGCTTGTGTAGCACTGAAGTCAACATAGGTATTGGCTAAAGTTGAAACGCAAGTTTAGTCCCACACCAACTGTCTAACATTCTTCCAGGGGTTCACCGTGATTCCATCTGGGCGACCGACAGGCTCATCAGAGTTGCGGGACATTAGGTAACGGGGCTCTCACTCTGCTGGACAACCGGCTGTGGTATAGCTTCTCTTAATAATGTCATTGACCTCGCCGTGTCTTGCATGCCATCCTCCTGTCCTTTGGCAGAGAAGGCCATGCCGTCCGTATCTGTCGGCCTCTGCCTCGCCGCAAATACACCTGTATTCGGTGTGGATTGGGGCAGCGAGGCGGAGAGCCACGGCAATTCGTAGGGCCTGCCGTGTGAGACGGGTGCCGGTTGCTGACATTGGGGTTGCTAATAGGAAATCACCTGCATGAGGAGCTGCTACAGCTCTAAGTTGGGCAGTGTCATGTGGTGTTGTCGCAGCTTCTAGCAAAGTCGCAGCTTCTTGGTCGGCAATGGGGCGATCCCAGCTGGATTGCTTATGGGCTTCAGAAGGCGGTGGTTGGGGTGCTGGTCCTGCGAGAGAGACCCATTTGGTTGTGCAGTCTGTGAAGCTGGGATCATGTACCCCAGCCTGTTGAACTAGGTGCTCAGGTAGGATTTCCTTCACCAAGTTGTCAGACCCCACTGAAGAGGACAGGAATGCTGGTACAGCAATTTCTGTTGCTGTGCGCACGCCAAGGCCCCCGAGTCTGACAGGAAGGGAGGCCTGTTTCCACTGTAAGTCGCTGAGGGAAAGATTGAGGGCTTTTTCTTGTGTTGATTTCAGCAAGCTGTCGTACTCTTCTAATTTAATATTGTTGAAAGATGGCGAACATCTTAGAAAGTAGGTCAGCCTGGGGAGGGACAAGCATCTGGTGATGAGGTAAAGTGCATCATGAGCATCGATGTCTTCAATCCTCTCGTTCATCCTCTTCAGGTCAGTGATCTTCTTACCAAGGACCTCGTCGATGGCATTCCTTCCAAGAGGAGCACCTAGGAGTGTGCTGTCCTCAGGGTAGGTTGTATGAATGTCAGGCAAAACAACCTTTATTTGCTCTATTATGTGCTGGTTGGTGGAGGTTATTTCGCACTTGGAAGGGTTCAGAGTGAGGCCTAGGCTTGCTCCTGAATTATTCTTATGTTGTCCAAGAGTGAGGCTGGGGAGCCGGCTAGAGTACCATCGTCCAAAAACCAAATGTTGAGCTCACTGGACAGGTTATCGGTGTCTTCCTTGATAACTAGGCAGAAAAGAAAAGGAGCAAGTGGGTCACCCTGTTGGACACCTTCTTGTGATTCAATTTCATGTTCCCCAAAAAGCAGAGTTAGATTCTTGCTATAGCATGAGTTTACAAACGGGTAGAGGGAAGGAAAAAGGCGATGAACTGCACTGAGTACTGCATCCCTTCTAACCAGATTGAAAGCATTTTTGAAGTCCAGCTTTATCAGGGCTTTTTCATCCGTAATGTTGGCAATGTAGGCTCTAGCTGCATGAGCCGCTGCCTCACACCCTTGGGGAATGCCAAACCCAAGCTGTTTTGGCTTCAGCATGTCGGCTGCTGCCTGACTAACTGCTCTAGCAGCAGCCTTAGCGACGAGACGCCGGAGTGAATTGCCAACAGCAATCGGTCTGATTCCTCCATCTTTTTTCCTCAGGGCACAGAGGGTAGCGCCAAAAAAGAGAGGCCTATGGTCTCAGGTATGTTGCCAGCTAGACATGTGTTGGCGAATCTAGTTAGTTCCACCAGGAGGCCCTGTGCAATGTCTCCCAGTGCACTGTTGAGCATTTGTTTGATATGGTTGGGTCGTAGTCCTTTGAACCCACCTGCTGATCCTGGTGGGAAGGATAAAGCTGCTTCATGCACCATGGATTCAAGCACACACAGGGGTTCTGCTCTGGTGACACCGACTAGGGGAACACTGTCATCACGATATATATATATATATATATATATATATATATATATATATATATATATATATATATATATATATATATATATATATATATATATATATATATATATATATATATATATATATATTGTGACGGTAACGCGTTGGTGTTCGGCTGTTCAAAGCTAGGGGTATGGCCTCGTCACATAGTATTAAAAAAAAATAGAAAATCTGGAACTTCGTCTGTGGTAAGGTAAGGAGAAGACACACAAAACACAAGTAAATTTTAACAATGGAATTTTAATTACGTTAAAGAAATAAAACATGAATAAAATGGACAAACAAATTCGTATAATAAAATCAATCAATCAAAATAATAAGAATAATTAAATGACACAATGAAAAGTTACGTTAAGACAAAATAACAAGAAGTGCAATATTCAAGTATATGAAAGGTGCTGGAATATTGGCTTTAAGCTATCACCTCTCTCAGTATACGTACGCTAAAGCTTACGTCTAGCAGGGAGAAGTGTTAACTGTGAAAGCACGGAATATTCTGAGGACTGAGGTCGTGGCGGCCCCAGACATCAAGTAGTATGGGGGGGGGCGAGTGCAGTTGCAGCCAGACCGGCGACCAATCAGAGGAGCCGGCAGCAAGACGGGTAGTTTGGCGGTTTGAGTCTGAGCAGGTGTTCCTGGCTGCATACGTTTTGCGCTCTGGCAAACCTTGCTGGTGTTGTTGTCGTTGTTGGACATTTCTTCCATAGTAGTTTTATATAGAGGTGACGACGTATTTGTGGAGGGAAGAGCAGGCTCAATCTCTTGAAGGAGATTATCGTCACAATTCTCCCCCGAAGCCTGCGGTTCTGGAAGAAGTACGTCGTTATGTGGTGGAGTATTAGATGGAGTCGCTTCTACTTCATAAACTCGGGAGAAATCATGGGCTAAGATGTTGTCGGCCTCTTGGTATAGCGTGTCTCCAGGTTGAATTTCTGCAGTTAGCAAGCCCATAGTAGAAGACGTTGAGATGGGAAGTGGGCGTGCTGCAGGAGGTGTAGGGTGGTGTGGTCCGTGTTGATGGTGGACCGAGCACTTTTCAGGTGTGGAGTGAAGTGCTGAAGCTTCAGGATGAGGAAGAGTAGCTCCTTGCCAATTGTTCCGTAGTTCCTTGTAGCAGTAGTTGCCGACAGGTGTATTCTCCTCGCCTCGTTGCTGCATCGCGACACCACCAACGTTGGTACCACTGGCGTCGACATGGAGGATGAAGGGCTTATCTGACGAGGTGAGAGTGGAATTAGAATAGGGCAAAGGAGCACGATTATTATCCTGAAAGCATTTGGGAAGATCATTAAGGATTTCGGAATTAGAAAGCGCTGACTCCTTGTCAGTGCTTTCGGGAGGAGAAGCGGGATGGTCTCACTGTGGATGTAGGGTTCTGTGAAGGTAGAACAGTTAGTCAGGACAGTGGGAGGAGTACCATTATATTGCTTCAGGAGGTTGACGTGGCACAGCTGGGTCTTCCGCCGCCTATCTGGAGTCTCTATTACGTAGTTGTTATTATTCCTGCACTCTTTGACGCAGTAGGGTCCTGAAAACCTGTTTTGTAAAGGTGAACCTGGGATAGGGAAATATGCAAGGACGAAGTCTCCCGGCTTGAATTTTCTTACTTTGCTGGTCTGGTCGTAATGAGTCTTCATTCTCTCCTGGGCTTTCAATAGATTATCATGGGCAAAACGGTGGACTCTCTCTAGAATGTGTTGAAGGTTTTGAAGAAACTGGGGCACATTCTGATGCTCACTGAAGGTGGCATCTCGGAGAGAGTCTTTGAAAGCCTTAAGGGGAGTACGGCACTTACGGCCATAGAGCATCTCATAAGGAGATACTCCTAGGGACTCATTGGGGAGACTTCTGTAAATACACATTATAAGGTCAATCTGCTTATCCCAATCCTTAGAGGTTTCACTACAAAACTTTTTCAAGAGTGCTTTGATTGTCTGATGACTACGTTCAAGAGAACCCTGTGAAGCAGGATGATAGAGGCTGGACAACACCTGTTTGATGTTGAACTCCTCCAGTGTCCTTTTGAAGAGATCACTGGTGAAGTTGGTACCACAGTCGCTCTGAATCTCCCTGGGAAATCCGTATTGAGTGAAGATCTTCAATAGATGTTTTATAACCGTAGCAGCCGTGATGTTCTTCACTGGAACTGCTATGGGAAATCTGGTGGTAGGACACAGGATGGTTAGGATGTAGGCGTTACCTGAACTGGTCCGAGGTAAAGGACCGACACAGTCTATTATGAGTCTGTGGAAAGGTTCCGCAGGCACCTGTATGGGAATCAGTGGCGCTCTGGGAATGGAGATGTTCGGTTTGCCTGCCATCTGACATGTATGACACTGTTTTACGTACTGTTTGACGTTATTTACCATACCTGGCCAGTAGTAGTCTTGACGAATTCCATGGTAAGTCTTGTTGAAGCCGTAGTGGGAGAGTGCTCCGTGGGCCAGGTGTAGAATAGTGGGCCGCAGGCTGGTGGGAATCACAAGTTGTTCGATGTTGGCCCAATCGTCCTCCTCCTTCAGTTTACTGGGTCTATATCTGCGGTAGAGCAAGTCGTTCTCTAGGAAGAACCCAGGAATACTGTCGGGTTGAGTCTCAGCCTGGAAAAACAATGGTGTTAAAGTAAGATCTTGCCTCTGCAACTTACGGAACTCCAACTTGGTCAGATGTGGAGGGAGTTTCTGAGGGTCTTGAGGGACAGCGGTAGCAGTAGAGTCAGCTGGCTGTGGACGTGCGGCTTGTGCACGGGTGGTCACGAGAACCGGAGGAGAAACTTCATCACTCTCTTGAACCTCTGCTGGAACATACTCTAGAATAGGGTTACTTGGCACAGAGTTACACACCTGGGGTTTGTCCATGACGATCAGGTTGGTCGGTTGAAGGTCTTCTGCCAAGTCGTTGCCTAGGAGAAGTTGCACTCCAGGCATGGGAAAAGGCTTTTCCCTGACGGCGACTTGGACTTCTCCTTTCACGTAGGGACAATCCAGGTGGACTCTGGCGAGAGGGTATGGAGTGGTAGCAGTGAGGTCAGTGATGAAGACAGTTTCTCCGGTGTAGGTGATGTTGGGCACAGCCGACTTCAAGATGATCGATTGAAGAGCCGCTGTGTCCCTCAAGATCTTCAATTTGAAACGTCCCTCCGGATTTGAACCGTTGGCAGAGACAGTTCCAGTATGCAGGTGGTTACTGAAAAGAGAAAGATCATTAACATCAACACCAACATTCATCACAGGCTTACCGGACTTAGGAGGAGTTGGTTTGGGTTTTTGTTGGTCAGTGGTTCCCTTGTATTGAGACTTACCACACTTGTCTATGGTATGTCCATAGAGTCTACAATACTTGCAGTACAGTTGTGAACCAGCTTGATCGGGGCTTACTTTCTCGTAACTGTACCACGACTTCTTACTGGAGGATGGTTCGGGTGTCAGCCGGTGGATGAGGCTGTAAGTGTCAGCCAACTTAGCACACTTCAGGTAGTCGGTTTCTTCTTTATCTGCTAAGTAGAGGCGGACAGGAGGCGGCACACGTCTCAAGAATTCTTCAACAAGCAGCAGGTTGACGAGTTCTGCAAAAGTAGAGACATGTGCTGCTTCCAGCCATTTCATGAAATACCTCCGTTTCGTGTTAGCAAACTCGAGGAAGGTAGTGGTACTTGCCTTCAGGTGGTCACGGAATTTCCTTCTATAACTTTCAGTAGAGAGGAGGTAGGCGTCCAACACTGCTTGTTTCAGAGTGTGGTAGTCATTCTCAGACGCCAAAGTACTGAGTGTGACTGCAGCTCTACCTGTAAGATGAACTCTGAGAAGTGTGGCCCATTGGTCGACAGGCCAACTGAGTTGATTAGCAAGGGTTTCAAAGGTGGTAAAGAACACATCAACTTCTGCTTCTACAAAGGATGGCATTAACTTACTTGCATGTGATATATTAAAACTGACGGGAAGATTGGCAGTAGCTTGCTGGCGTTGAGTGAAGTGTGAAGTTTCCAAGGCGATTTCACGTTGACGACACTCTAGAGCCAGAGTCGCTTGTTGCTTGTCATGTTCGCGTTGCATCTCTAACTTGCGTTGTTTGGTTTCGAGCTGTACTCTCTCACGTTCACGGAGTAGTGCAACCTCACGTTCCTGGAGGGCGATTCCACGTTCGTGTTCTTCTCTCCTCAAGGCAGCTTCACGTTCTTGTTCGTCTCTCCTCAAAGCAGCTTCGCGTTCTTGTTCGTCTCTCCTCAAAGCAGCTTCGCGTTCTCTGAGGGTGATTTCTCGTTCTTGTTCTTCCCTCCGTATGGCAGCTGTTCGTTCTTCAATCTTGGCCAGCTCTAGTTTGAGTTTCATCGTCGCCAAATCAGTTTTATCTGTAATATAATAAGTTTCATGAGTTTCAGAGTCTATCTTACCTTGCTCTAAATAGTAATCCAGCAACAGGTTGTATAGGTCATTTTTGTTGGCTTGGTAGGGAACTTCGAGTTGATACTCATGTGCAAGAGTTTGTAATTCAGTCCTCTTGGCACGACTTAAAGTCCCTATTTCACCTGCTGGATTTGCACGGAAAGCTTGGAGACGAAACATGGTGAAATTAGCAAATAAAGGTACACGAATATTCAATAGTGAATGTCAGAAACAGGACAACGTGGCAACTGGTACCTATCCTGTGGGATCTTTAACAATTAAAGTTAAGTAAAAGATGTTAAATGATTAAATTAAATCAAGGGCGCAGGAAATCTTGTACCCGGTACTCATGTAAGAGGATAAGGGCAAGAAAATCCTACTAACAAATGAAACAGAGTTTCGAAAACAAATGAAACAGTAAATTGCCTCAAAAGTAAAATTGGTAGTCCAAGAATGTAGGCATACCTTGCCAAGTCTCTATAGGACATAAAGCAAGTTTTTCCTACTGAATTTAATATGATACTTACAGAATTAGCGAACTTTTGTGCTCTGAAAAAGTAAGCTAATTCCCTACCGTTGTATGTATCATCATCTCTGACTGACGTGTAGTGGTGCGAGGTGTCAACTGGTGACGAGAACTGCTGCTGAGGTCCCAATTCAGCAACTAAAGTTCGAGCTAGAGGAACTATGGCCCTCTTTGTCCTCCTACAGTCAGATTGCAGAAGATTGGGTACTCTTGACCCGGGGTAGACCACAGTACCAGGGTACCAATATGATGATCTGTCAAAAATGAGAAATATCCAAGGGACAAAGATGGTAAACACGAGTAATAACACGGAGGGAGAGATGACCAATTAAGAGTATGACTGAGGCCTACAGTCACCACGTAATCCAAAGTTGTCTCACCTTCACCATATGTTACTCTCGTAATGCACAATACACCGCACCTTATAAAAAACGAAATTGAATATGAAAAATAGTAAAGCTACGTTAACAAAGTTAAATACGCTTACCATAAATTACCACTTGGCACCAGTACCTGAGTGAAGCTCCTAGGACAGGCCCCCATATAATATGTGACGGTAACGCGTTGGTGTTCGGCTGTTCAAAGCTAGGAGTATGGCCTCGTCACATAGTATTAAAAAAAAATAGAAAATCTGGAACTTCGTCTGTGGTAAGGTAAGGAGAAGACACACAAAACACAAGTAAATTTTAACAATGGAATTTTAATTACGTTAAAGAAATAAAACATGAATAAAATGGACAAACAAATTCGTATAATAAAATCAATCAATCAAAATAATAAGAATAATTAAATGACACAATGAAAAGTTACGTTAAGACAAAATAACAAGAAGTGCAATATTCAAGTATATGAAAGGTGCTGGAATATTGGCTTTAAGCTATCACCTCTCTCAGTATTCGTACGCTAAAGCTTACGTCTAGCAGGGAGAAGTGTTAACTGTGAAAGCACGGAATATTCTGAGGACTGAGGTCGTGGCGGCCCCAGACATCAAGTAGTATGGGGGGGGGGCGAGTGCAGTTGCAGCCAGACCGGCGACCAATCAGAGGAGCCGGCAGCAAGACGGGTAGTTTGGCGGTTTGAGTCTGAGCAGGTGTTCCTGGCTGCATACGTTTTGCGCTCTGGCAAACCTTGCTGGTGTTGTTGTCGTTGTTGGACATTTCTTCCATAGTAGTTTTATATAGAGGTGACGACGTATTTGTGGAGGGAAGAGCAGGCTCAATCTCTTGAAGGAGATTATCGTCACAATATATATATATATATATATATATATATATATATATATATATATATATATATATATATATATATATATATATATATATATATATATATATATATATATATATGTATACTAGTATATTTTGGTAGCAGTCTTTCCTGTAGACATATATTATTAAATATGACCGAAAAAGTAAGATTAATAATTCTAACACGAATTTTCTCGATCTTTCTTACGTTTCTTTTCACTGTTGATGGTAATTCAAAGATCAATTCTCCAAAATTCATTTTAATTTCTAGTCTGACTTGAGCGCGTTTCGTAAAACTTATTACATTTTCAAAGACTTTAGTTTACAAACACACAACTGAAACTGAATAGAGCTTACACATCCTCGATTTTATATCTACATTTGGGTGAGGTGGATGAGGTGAAAACAAACTTTCAACAATGGGTATTGAATGGGTATTAAATTCAAACACAAGACAGAACACGAAACAATGCGTATTGAATGGAAGTAATTGTAGAAAGCCTATTGGTCCATATTTCTTGATGCTTCTATATTGGAGCGGAGTCTTGAAGTGGGTAGAATATAGTTGTGCATTAATTGGCTGTTGATTGCTGGTGTTGACTTCTTGATGTGTAGTGCCTCGGAGACGTCAAGCCGCCTGCTATCGCTGTATCTATCGATGATTTCTGTGTTGTTTGCTAAGATTTCTCTGGTGATGGTTTGGTTGTGGAAAGAGATTATATGTACCTTAATGGAGCCCTGTTGCTTATGCATTGTTAAACGCCTGGAAAGAGATGTTGTTGTCTTGCCTATATACTGGGTTTTTGGAGCTTACAGTCCCCAAGAGGGCATTTGAAGGCATAGACGACGTTGGCCTCTACACTAAGGAAACAAACATAGGAATCTGCCTAAATGCCAACAGTGACTGCCCAGACAGGTACAAGAGGAGTGTTGTTAACGCTTATGTTGACCATGCTCTCAGCCACAGCTCAGAATGGAAGCAAGTCGACGAAGAACTCTGTAGGGTAAGGCAGGTCCTAGTCAACAACGGCTTCTCCAATGGTTTCGTCGAAGACATCATAAGAAGGAAAGTGAAACGCCATGCAATCTCTGAAGAAACAACTAACACAACACCTATACCCCCTTTTAGACTATTTTACAGGAACTTCTTTTCCACAGCTCATAAAACGGAGGAAAGGGTCCTGAAAGACATTGTTAATAGAAACGTTATCCCTACAAACAAAAATCAGAAGATACAACTGACGATTTACTATAAAACCAGAAAAACGGCCAGCCTACTCATGAGAAACTCTCCAGACACAAAGCAGAAAGCTTTAAAAGAGACCAATATATATATATATATATATATATATATATATATATATATATATATATATATATATATATATATATATATATATATTAGTATATTTTGGTAGCAGTCTTTCCTGTAGACATATATTATTAAATATGACCGAAAAAGTAAGATTAATAATTCTAACACGAATTTTCTCAATCTTTCGTACATTACGCTTCACTGTTGGAGGTAAATCAAAAATCACTTCTCCAAAATTCATTTTTATTTCTAGTCTGACGCGACACGGGCGCGTTTCGTAAAACTTATTACATTTTCAAAGACTTCACAAATACACAACTGATTAGAACGTATCTCTGATTTTATATCTACATTTGAGTGAGGTGGGAAGGGTGATGTGGCATTAACACAAGACAGAACAGGAGGGGATATTAATAGGGTATTAAAAGTATCAACACAAGACAGAACAGAAACAATTGGTATTGAATAGAAGTGTTTGTAGAAAGCCTATTGGTCCATATTTCTTGATGCTTCTATATTGGAGCGGAGTCTTGAGGTGGGTAGAATATAGTTGTGCAATAATTGGCTGTTGATTGCTGGTGTTGACTTCTTGATGTGTAGTGCCTCGCAAACGTCAAGCCGCCTGCTATCGTTGTATCTATCGATGATTTCTGTGTTGTTTACTAGGATTTCTCTGGCGATGGTTTGGTTATGGGAAGAGATTATATGTTGTACTAAAGAGGCACCCTTCTTGTACTAAAGAGGCACCCTTCTTGAGCCCGGATGGGCACATGTATAAGCAAGTAGATGGGGTCGCCATGGGTTCTCCCCTAGGTGTCCTGTTTGCAAACTTCGACATGGGTACCATCGAGCAAAAAGTCTTAGTCGACATGAACTTGAAACCGGCCATATACTGCAGGTATGTTGACGACATTTTTACACAGGTACCTGATGTCAGACATCTGCAGAAGCTGAAGGAGGCATTTGAGCAGAGTTCCGTGCTGCGTTTCACTTACGAGACGGAAAAGGATGGGAAGCTGCCTTTTCTAGATGTAACAGTCATGGAAAAGGGCGGAGGTTTCCACACTGCAGTCTACACTAAGGAAACAAACATAGGAATGTGCCTAAATGCCAACAGCGACTGCCCTGACAGGTACAAGAGGAGTGTTGTTAACGCATACGTCGACCGTGCTCTCAGCCACAGCTCAGAATGGAAGCAAGTCGACGAAGAACTCTGTAGGGTAAGGCAGGTCCTAGTCAATAACGGCTTCTCCAATGGTTTCATCGAAGACATCATAAGAAGGAAAGTGAAAAGCCATGCAACCTCTGAAGAGACAACTAACACAACACCTATACCCCCCTATTAGACTATTTTACAGGAACTTCTTTTCCACAACTCATAAAACGGAGGAAAGGGTCCTGAAAGATATTGTTAATAGAAACGTTATCCCTACAGACAAAAATCAGAGGATACAACTGACGATTTACTATAAAACCAGAAAAACGGCCAGCCTACTCATGAGAAACTCTCCAGACACAAAACAGAACGCTTTAAAAGAGACTAATGTCGTCTATGCCTTCAAATGCCCACTTGGGGACTGTAAGCTCCAAAAAACCCAGTATATAGGCAAGACAACAACATCTCTTTCTAGGCGTTTAACGATGCATAAGCAACAGGGCTCCATTAAGGAACATATAATCTCTTCCCATAACCAAACCATCGCCAGAGAAATCCTAGTAAACAACACAGAAATCATCGATAGATACAGCGATAGCAGGCGGCTTGACGTTTGCGAGGCACTACACATCAAGAAGTCAACACCAGCAATCAACAGCCAATTATTGCACAACTATATTCTACCCACCTCAAGACTCCGCTCCAATATAGAAGCATCAAGAAATATGGACCAATAGGCTTTCTACAAACACTTCTATTCAATACCCATTGTTTCTGTTCTGTCTTGTGTTGATACTTTTAATACCCTATTAATATCCCCTCCTGTTCTGTCTTGTGTTAATGCCACATCACCCTTCCCACCTCACTCAAATGTAGATATAAAATCAGGGAAACGCAAGTTCTAATCAGTTGTGTATTTGTGAAGTCTTTGAAAATGTAATAAGTTTTACGAAACGCGCCCGTGTCGCGTCAGACTAGAAATAAAAATGAATTTTGGAGAAGTGATTTTTGATTTACCTCCAACAGTGAAGCGTAATGTACGAAAGATTGAGAAAATTCGTGTTAGAATTATTAATCTTACTTTTTCGGTCATATTTAATAATATATGTCTACAGGAAAGACTGCTACCAAAATATACTAATATTAAAGTGCACGACCCAGCAGCAAGGAATCAAGCCTTCACGATAAAATATCGCCAGGATCTGATTCGTGATCAGATATACAAGGCAGAGAATGAAATCAAAGACAACAAAACGCAACTACTTCATGCTACAAACGAGTGGAGAAATAGCAACATCGACCATAGTATCCGTACCCGCATTGAACAACACCTCGACATCCTCACAGACCAACATCACCTCAGCACTGAAACAAGGATTATCAAGAAACTAACAACATTATATGGAGGACCTATGGCAATTCCACGACCAAGAGATGGCTTCCTGAACCTTGCAGGAATTAACCTCACTGAGGACCAAGTCACTCTCCTAAATCTGGGCATAAACTGTCATGTTATGTCCACACCGAGTGAAATGGCCCGGAAAGTAGAGTTGGAAATTCTGTTGGACGACATATTCGACCTCGAGACACAAAAGAAGGTCACTACCAAAGATACCTTACAAGCAGAACTTATTGCAGAAGGAGGAAAGAATCGAGGCAACTACAGAAGCACCATACTGTCCCCCGAGCTTAAAGCGGCAGCTAAAAGCCTTCGTGAGAACAAGGAGATAGTTGTCAGGAGAGGTGACAAGTCGCCAATATATGTCATTCTTAAAAAAGACGAATATCTGGCGAAAATGAACATCATACTCTCTGACCAAACTAAGTTCCAAAGGGTAACGAAGGACACTACAGCCGAATTAAAAGCAAAGGTCAACAAACTGATCGAAACTGTAAACGCCAAGAAATCCGGACTCCACCTGCCAAAGATCATTGGGGAATATAAACCTGGATATGCGTATGGAAATGTCAAGACGCACAAGCCTGGAAACCCACTTCGGCCAATCATTAGCCAGATACCCACACCCACGTACAGACTGGCAAAGCGACTCAACGGCCTGCTGACTCCTTATGTTCCTTGCGCCTTCAGCCTGAAGTCTCCAAAGGAATTTGTGGACTTACTGCGTGGCACACGGGCCACAGGGATAAGAGCCTCGTTGGACGTAGAATCGCTGTTTACCAACGTACCTGTGGACGAGACAATCGGAATGATAGCCGACAGAGTGTATCGTGATCCAGCCTGTACTCCTCTTGACATGCCAGAAAGTATTCTGAGGAAACTACTCCAAGCTTGTACTAAAGAGGCACCCTTCTTGAGCCCGGATGGGCACATGTATAAGCAAGTAGATGGGGTCGCCATGGATTCTCCCCTAGGTGTCCTGTTTGCAAACTTCTACATGGGTACCATCGAGCAAAAAGTCTTAGTCGACATGAACTTGAAACCGGCCATATACTGCAGGTATGTTGACGACATTTTTACACAGGTACCTGATGTCAGACATCTGCAGAAGCTAAAGGAGGCATTTGGGCAGAGTTCCGTGCTGCGTTTCACTTACGAGACGGAAAAGGATGGGAAGCTGCCTTTTCTAGATGTAACAGTCATGGAAAAGGGCGGAGGTTTCCACACTGCAGTCTACACTAAGGAAACAAACATAGGAATGTGCCTAAATGCCAACAGCGACTGCCCTGACAGGTACAAGAGGAGTGTTGTTAACGCATACGTCGACCGTGCTCTCAGCCACAGCTCAGAATGGAAGCAAGTCGACGAAGAACTCTGTAGGGTAAGGCAGGTCCTAGTCAATAACGGCTTCTCCAATGGTTTCATCGAAGACATCATAAGAAGGAAAGTGAAAAGCCATGCAACCTCTGAAGAGACAACTAACACAACACCTATACCCCCTATTAGACTATTTTACAGGAACTTCTTTTCCACAGCTCATAAAACGGAGGAAAGGGTCCTGAAAGATATTGTTAATAGAAACGTTATCCCTACAGACAAAAATCAGAGGATACAACTGACGATTTACTATAAAACCAGAAAAACGGCCAGCCTACTCATGAGAAATTCTCCAGACACAAAACAGAACGCTTTAAAAGAGACTAATGTCGTCTATGCCTTCAAATGCCCACTTGGGGACTGTAAGCTCCAAAAAACCCAGTATATAGGCAAGACAACAACATCTCTTTCTAGGCGTTTAACGATGCATAAGCAACAGGGCTCCATTAAGGAACATATAATCTCTTCCCATAACCAAACCATCGCCAGAGAAATCCTAGTAAACAACACAGAAATCATCGATAGATACAGCGATAGCAGGCGGCTTGACGTTTGCGAGGCACTACACATCAAGAAGTCAACACCAGCAATCAACAGCCAATTATTGCACAACTATATTCTACCCACCTCAAGACTCCGCTCCAATATAGAAGCATCAAGAAATATGGACCAATAGGCTTTCTACAAACACTTCTATTCAATACCCATTGTTTCTGTTCTGTCTTGTGTTGATACTTTTAATACCCTATTAATATCCCCTCCTGTTCTGTCTTGTGTTAATGCCACATCACCCTTCCCACCTCACTCAAATGTAGATATAAAATCAGGGAAACGCAAGTTCTAATCAGTTGTGTATTTGTGAAGTCTTTGAAAATGTAATAAGTTTTACGAAACGCGCCCGTGTCGCGTCAGACTAGAAATAAAAATGAATTTTGGAGAAGTGATTTTTGATTTACCTCCAACAGTGAAGCGTAATGTACGAAAGATTGAGAAAATTCGTGTTAGAATTATTAATCTTACTTTTTCGGTCATATTTAATAATATATATATATATATATATATATATATATATATATATATATATATATATATATATATATATATATATATATATATATATATATATATGTCGTACCTAGTAGCCAGAACGCACTTCTCAGCCTACTATGCAAGGCCCGATTTGCCAAATAAGCCAAGTTTTCATGAATTAATGTTTTTTCGACTACCTAACCTACCTAACCTAACCTAACCTAACCTAACTTTTTCTGCTACCTAATCTAACCTAACCTATAAATATAGGTTAGGTTAGGTTAGGTAGGGTTGGTTAGGTTCGGTCATATATCTACGATAATTTTAACTCCAATAAATAAAAATTACCTCATAAATATTGAAATCGGTAGCTTTATCATTTCATAAGAAAAAAAATTGAGAAAATATATTAATTCAGGAAAACTTGGCTTATTAGGCAAATCGGGCCTTGCATTTTAGGCTGAGAAGTGCGTTCTGGCTACTAGGTACGACATATATATATATATATATATATATATATATATATATATATATATATATATATATATATATATATATATATATATATATATATATATATATATATATATATTTACTATCTTCTGATTTAGGGCTTCTATCCCTCTATCTATTTTCTTAGCATTAGGGCTTAGCTAAAAGAGGAGTTCTCCAAAACTCATTTTCGTAATTTCAAGGTGAAGAAAAGAAGAGAATTACTATAGAATGTATTACACTTATTTATAGAAATTACACAACGTTTCGAACCTCCATGGTTCATTCTCAAGTGAAAAGAATTTACAGAACTGGTTGACTTTATACCCGCACTTGGTAAGGTGATAAGACAATAAAGGTGAAAACATGGAGGATACATAAGGGATAAATGGGGGTGAAACGTAAAAACATAAGAACAGAGGTAACTGCGGAAGGCCTATTGGCCCATACGAAGCAGCTCCTATCTACATACTAAGATTAATCAGGTGTAATTGGCCTGTTATGTTGGACATTGTCTTCTGTGTTGGCATCGTTATGTTCTGGTCTTGTCCTTACTCTCATGGTGGGTAGAGTAAATAGTTCCGTGATTTGGGTGTTCATGGTAGGTTGTTCTATTCTTATGTGAATTGCTTCAAGAATTTGTAATCTTCTTACATCCTGGGTTTTGTCTATTATACAGATATTTTTGTTCAGCATTTCTCTTGTTAGGGTGATGTCATGGGGTTGTCTCATGTGATTCCTGGTAGCACCGGATTGAAGATGGCATGTCAAACGCTACGTCAGCTTAGTCGACGTCATAGCTATGTACTTAGATTGAAGGTTACATCCTTCGTGGGGGCAAGTGTACATGTATACAACGCTTGACTGCTGTAGAGGGTTCTCCGTCGGCTTCGGGCTGTTTTTGATAAGGAGTTCGGAAGTCTTCTTGGTTTTGTAGAATATTATCAGGTCTATGTTTTGGTTAGGAGTAATATTTTTTACTCCTTTACGGATTATTTCTTTCATTATTCTTTCTTCTTTTATATGTTCACTGTGCATGGTTGATTTGTAATATAAATTTATTGGAGGTATTGTGGTTTCTGTTCTAGGTTCAGGATTATACTATTGGTCCAAGTGTCTTCTTATAGCAGCGTTTATTTCCGCGTTTCTATATCCGGTGTTCACCAATACCTGAGTTACTCTTTCAAACTCTCTACTCACGTTGCTCCATTCGGAGCAGTGGGTAAGCGCTCGACGAATATAAGCATTGAGAACACTGGCTTTGTATCTTTGGGGGCACTCACTTCTACCGTTCAGGCATAATCCTATGTTGGTGGGCTTGGTATATACGTTGGTGCTTAAAGAGGTTCCTATTTTTGTTATTAGTACATCCAAGAATGGCAGACTGTTATTTTCACTATTTTCATGTGTAAATCGCAGTACTGACTCTCTCTCTAGATGGCTTTTTAGATCAATTAGTTCATCTGAGTCTTTTACTATTACGAATATGTCATCTACATAACGGGAATATATAGTTGGTTTTTGTCTGCTACTGAAGACTTTGTCTTCGATGGTTCCCACATAAAAATTAGCAAATAAAACTCCTAAGGGGGAGCCCATTGCTACTCCGTCTATTTGTAAATACATGTCTCCTTGTGGACTGATGAAAGGGGCTTCCTTCGTACATGCTTCGAGAAGACTCTTCAAGTGTGGCTCAGGTATGTCTAATTTGGGGGTGCTCTCGTCTCTGTATACTCTGTCCAGTATCATTCCTATGGTTGTGTCGACTGGGACGTTGGTAAATAGGGATTCGACGTCCAGGGAAGCGATGATTCCATCGGGCGGAGTTGATTTGATTAAATCTAGGAAATCTGCTGATGATTGTAGACTATACTTACTTGGAGTGTATGGAGTTAACTCCATACACCTAACAAGAGAAATGTTGAAAAAAATACCTGTATAATAGACAAAACCCAAGATGCAAGAAGATTACAAATTCTTGAAGCAATTCACATAAGAATAGAACAACCTACCATGAACACTCAAATCACGGAACTATTTACTCTACCCACCAGGAGAGCAAGGACAAGACCAGAACATAACGATGCCAACACAGAAGACACTGTTCAACATAACAGGCCAATTACACCTGATTAATCTCTGTATGTAGATAGGAGCTGCTTCGTATGGGCCAATAGGCCTTCCGCATTTACCTCTATTCTTATGTTCTTACGTTTCACACCCATTTATCCCTTATGTATCCCCCATGTTTTCACCTTTATTGTCTTATCACCTGACCCAGTGCGGGTATAAAATCAACCAGTTCTGGAAATTCTTTTCACATGAAAATGAACCATGGAGGTTCGAAACGTTGTGCAAATTGTATAAATAAGTGTAATACATTCTATAGTAATTCACTTAATTTCTTCACCTTGAAATTACGAAAATGAGTTTTGGAGAACTCCTCTTTCAGCTAAGCCCTGATGCTAAGAAAATAGTTAGAGGGATAGAAGCCCTAAATCAGAAGATAGTAAATACAGAATCTGCGGTCATATTCAATGAGACATGTTTAAAAGAAAACCTGCGGCCAGTATACACCAATATATATATATATATATATATATATATATATATATATATATATATATATATATATATATATATATATATATATATATATATATATATATATGTCGTACCTAGTAGCCAGAATGCACTTTTCGGCCTACTATGCAAGGCCTGATTTGCCTAATAAGCCAAGTTTTCCTGAATTAATATAATTTCTCTAATTTTTTTCTAATGAAATGATAAAGCTACCCATTTCATTATGTATGAGGTCAATTTTTTTTTATTGGAGTTAAAATTAATGTAGATATATGACCGAACCTAACCAACCCTACCTAACCTAACCTAACCTATCTTTATAGGTTAGGTTAGGTTAGGTAGCCGAAAAAGTTAGGTTAGGTAGGTTAGGTAGACGAAAAACAATTAATTCATGAAAACTTGGCTTATTAGGCAAATTAGGCATTGCATAGTAGGCTGAGAAGTGCGTTCTGGCTACTAGGTACGACATATATATTATATATATATATATATATATATATATATATATATATATATATATATATATATATATATATATATATATATATATATATATATATATATATATATATATATATATATGCAAACAAGCCTGAATGGTCCCCAGGACTATATACAACTGAAAACTCACACCCCAGAAGTGACTCGAACCCATACTGCCAGGAACAATGCAACTGGTATGTACAGGGACGCCTTAATCCGCTTGACCATCATGACCGGACATAAGGAAGTGATAGCCGAAGCTATTTGAACCACTTCCCCGCCGGCACTCGGATGGTAATCTTGGGCATAGCATTTTATCAAATCACCTCATTCTTTGGGGCACACGTGAGGAACAGAAACGCAAACAAGCCTGAATGGTCCCCAGGACTATATACAACTGAAAACTCACACCCATACTGCCAGGAACAATGCAACTGGTATGTACAGGGACGCCTTAATCCGCTTGACCATAACGACCGGACAAAAGGAAGTGATAGCCTAAGCTATTTGAACCACTTCCCCGCCGGCACTCGGATGGTAATCTTGGGCATAGCATTTTATCAAATCACCTCATTCTTTGGGGCACACGTGAGGAACAGAAATGCAAACAAGCCTGAATGGTCCCCAGGACTATATACAACTGAAAACTCACACCCCAGAAGTGACTCGAACCCATACTGCCAGGGGCAACGCAACTGGTATGTACAGGGACGCCTTAATCCGCTTGACCATCACGACCGGACAAAAGGAAGTGATAGCCTAAGCTATTTGAACCACTTCCCCGCCGGCACTCGGATGGTAATCTTGGGCATAGCATTTTATCAAATCACCTCATTCTTTGGGGCACACGTGAGGAACACAAATGCAAACAAGCCTGAATGGTCCCCAGGACTATATACAACTGAAAACTCACACCCCAGAAGTGACTCGAACCCATACTGCCAGGAACAGTTCTTGGGTGTGAGTTTTCAGTTGTATATAGTCCTGGGGACCATTCAGGCTTGTTTTTATTTGTGTTCCTCACGTGTGCCCCAAAGAATGAGGTGATTTGATAAAATGCTATGCCCAAGATTACCATCCGAGTGCCGGCGGGGAAGTTGTTTAAATAGCTTCGGCTATCACTTCCTTTTGTCCGGTCGTGATGGTCAAGCGGATTAAGGCGTCTCTGAACATACCAGTTGCGTTGCTCCTGGCAGTATGGGTTCGAGTCACTTCTGGGGTGTGAGTTTTCAGTTATATATATATATATATATATATATATATATATATATATATATATATATATATATATATATATATATATATATATATATATATATGCAATTGACGATCACAAAACACTGATCATTTTATGCGGAAAATCCACAGAGAAATATGAAATGAGGTGAACGTTTCGGCTTGTTAAAGCCTTTGTCAACACCAGACTGACTCAAACTGAGTCAGTCTGGTGTTGACAAAGGCTTTAACAAGCCGAAACGTTCACCTCATTTCATATTTCTCTGTGGATTTTCCGCATATATATATATATATATATATATATATATATATATATATATATATATATATATATATATATATATATATATATATATATATATATATATATATATATATATATATATATATATATAAATAAACCTAGAAGGGGTACCACCTCTGGTGCAAATGTAGGGACCCATAGCCTCGGAGAAGAAAATAAAGGGTACTCAGAGAAGACCTTGTGGATCCTCACTGAACAGTTTGATGTTTTCTTCTCCTAACACCCCTATTCTTTTGGTATGTGTGTATATTTATCTAACTTTATTTGAAAATGTCTTTACACAAAAAACGTTACAATATTGATTACATGCAGGGTACAAGGCTGCTTGTCACATGTTATATATCTCCTCCAGCTCCTCAGATGGCGGGCAGGAACCATGAATGCAGTGAGCATTTCCTCTCTGGATTGCCACACTAAGGCACTGAAAAAGAAAACTGGCAGCTCTAGGGTCTCTAGTTGTTTCGATTAGCTTAGACCCCAACTCCTTCAAAAAGCTAGCAGCACTTTTACCCCAGGCACCAAGTGTCTCTGAGGCAATGGGGACAAAATTGTAGTGGTGCTCAAGGTCTCTGTATTTACGTGACTTGGCCGCTTCCCGGTGATTGGCAGCTCCTCCTGCTTGTGTAGCACTGAAGTCAACATAGGTATTGGCTAAAATTGAAACGCAAGTGTAGTCCCACACCAACTGTCTACCATTCTTCCAGGGGTTCACTGTGATTCCGTCTGGGCGACCGACAGGCTCATCAGAGTTGCGGGACATTAGGTAACGGGGCTCTCTCTCTGCTAGACAACTGGCTGTGGTACAGCTTCTCTTAATAATGTCATTGACCTCGCCGTGTCTTGCATGCCATCCTCCTGTCCTTTGGCAGAGAAGGCCATGCCGTCCGTATCTGTCAGCCTCTGCCTCGCCGCAAATGCACCTGTATTCGGTGTGGATTGGGGCAGCGAGGCGGAGAGCCACGGCAATTCGGAGGGCCTACGGTGTGAGACGGGTGCCGGTTGCTGACATTGGGGTTCCTAATAGGAAATCACCTGCATGGGGAGCTGCTACAGCTCTAAGTCGGGCAGTGTCATGTGGTGTTGTCGCAGCTTCTAGCAAAGTCGCAACTTCTTGGTCGGCAAAGGGGCGATCTCAGCTGGATTGCTTATGGGCTTCAGAAGGCGGTGGTTGGGGTGTTGGTCCTGCGAGAGAGACCCATTTAGTTGTGCAGTCTGTGAAGCTGGGATCATGTACCCCAGCCTGTTGAACTAGGTGCTCAGGTAGGATTTCCTTCACCAAGTTGTCAGACCCCACTGAAGAGGGGTATATATATATTATTAAATATGACCGAAAAAGTAAGATTAATAATTCTAACACGAATTTTTTCGATCTTTCTTATGTTACTTTTCACTGTTGATGGTAATTGAAAAATCAATTTTCCAAAATTCATTTTTATTTCTAGTCTGACGCGACACTTGAGCGTGTTTTGTAAAACTTATTACATTTTCAAAGACTTTAGTTTACACACACACAACTGTAACTGAATAGAGCTTTAACATCTTCGAATTTTTATACCTGCATTTGGGTGAGGTGATATGTTACAACAGTTTTGGATGAGGTGAAAACAAACTTTCAACACAAGACAGAAGACGAAACAATTGGTATTGAAGGTAAGAATGGAAGTAATTGCAGAGGGCCTATTGGCCCATATTTCTTGATGCTTCTATATTGGAGCGAAGTCTTGAAGTGGGTAGAATATAGTTGTGCATTAATTGGCTGTTGATTGCTGGTGTTGACTTCTTGATGTGTAGTGCCTCGCAGATGTCAAGCCGCCTGCTATCGCTGTATCTATCGATGATTTCTGTGTTGTTTGCTAAGATTTCTGTGGTGATGGTTTGGTTGTGAGAAGAGCTTATATGTTCCTTAATAGAGCCCTGTTGCTTATGCATCGTTAAACGCCTGGAAAGAGATGTTGTTGTCTTGCCTATATACTGAGTTTTTTGAAGCTTACAGTCCCCAAGAGGGCATTTGAAGGCATAGACGACGATGGTCTCTTTTAAAGCGTTCTGCTTTGTGTCTGGAGAGTTTCTCATGAGTAGGCTGGCCGTTTTTTTGGTTTTATAGTAAATCGTCAGTTGTATCTTCTGATTTTTGTCTGTAGAGATAACGTTTCTATTAACAATATCTTTCAGGCCCCTTTCCTCCGTTTTAAGAGCTGTGGAAAAGAAGTTCCTGTAAAATAGTCTAATATGGGGTATAGGTGTTGTGTTAGTTGTCTCTTCAGAGGTTGCTTGGCGTTTCACTTTCCTTCTTATGATGTCTTCAACGAAACCATTGGAGAAGCCGTTGTTGACTAGGACTTGCCTTACCCTACAGAGTTCTTCATCGACTTGCTTCCATTCTGAGCTGTGGCTGAGAGCACGGTCGACATAAGCGTTAACAACACTCCTCTTGTACCTGTCTGGGCAGTCACTGTTGGCATTTAGGCACATTCCTATGTTTGTTTCCTTAGTGTAGACTGCAGTGTGGAAACCTCCGCTCCTTTCCATGACTGTTACATCTAGAAAGGGCAGCTTCCCATCCTTCTCCATCTCGTAAGTGAATCGCAACACAGAATTCTGCTCAAATGCCTCCTTCAACTCCTGCAGATGTCTGACATCAGGTACCTGTATAAAAATGTCGTCAACATACCTGCAGCATATGGCCGGTTTCAAGTTCATGTCGACTAAGACTTTTTGCTCGATGGTACCCATGTAGAAGTTCGCAAACAGGACACCTAGGGGAGAACCCATGACGACCCCATCTACTTGCTTATACATGTGCCCATCCGGGCTCAAGAAGGGTGCCTCTTTAGTACAAGCTTGGAGTAGTTTCCTTAGAATGTTTTCTGGTATGTCAAGAGGAGTACAGGCTGGATCACGATACACTCTGTCTGCTATCATCTCGATTGTTTCATCCACAGGTACGTTGGTAAATAGTGATTCTACGTCCAACGAGGCTCTTATCCCTGTGGCCTGTGTTCCCCGCAGTAAGTCAACAAATTCTTTTGGAGACTTCAGGTTGAAGGCGCAAGGGACATAAGGGGTCAGCAAGCCGTTGAGTCGTTTCGCCAGTCTGTGTGTGGGTGTGGGTATCTGGCTGATGATTGACCGAAGTGGGTTTCCAGGCTTATGTGTCTTGACATTTCCATACGCGTATCCAGGTTTATATTCCTCAATAATCTTTGGCAGGTAGAGTCCGGATTTCTTGGCGTTCACAGTTTCGATCAATTTGCTGACCTTTGCTTTCAATTCGGCTGTAGTGTCCTTCGTTACCATTTGGAATTTAGTTTGGTCAGAGAGTGTCTACAGCAAAGACTGCTACCAAAATATACTAATATATATATATATATATATATATATATATATATATATATATATATATATATATATATATATATATATATATATATATATATATATATATATATATATATATATTAGTATATTTTGGTAGCAGTCTTTCCTGTAGACATATTTTATTAAATATGACCGAAAAAGTAAGATTAATAATTCTAACACGAATTTTCTCAATCTTTCGTACATTATGCTTCACTGTTGGAGGTAAATCAAAAATCACTTCTCCAAAATTCATTTTTATTTCTAGTCTGACGCGACACGGGCGCGTTTCGTAAAACTTATTACATTTTCAAAGACTTCACAAATACACAACTGATTAGAACTTGCGTTTCCCTGATTTTATATCTACATTTGAGTGAGGTGGGAAGGGTGATGTGGCATTACATTTGAGTGAGGTGGGAAGGATGATGTGGCATTAACACAAGACAGAACACTAGAGGATATTAATAGGGTATTAAAAGTATCAACACAAGACAGAACACGAAACAATGGATATTGAATAGAAGTGTTTGTAGAAAGCCTATTGGTCCATATTTCTTGATGCTTCTATATTGGAGCGGAGTCTTGAGGTGGGTAGAATATAGTTGTGCAATAATTGGCTGTTGATTGCTGGTGTTGACTTCTTGATGTGTAGTGCCTCGCAAACGTCAAGCCGCCTGCTATCGCTGTATCTATCGATGATTTCTGTGTTGTTTACTAGGATTTCTCTGGCGATGGTTTGGTTATGGGAAGAGATTATATGTTCCTTAATGGAGCCCTGTTGTTTATGCATCGTTAAACGCCTAGAAAGAGATGTTGTTGTCTTGCCTATATACTGGGTTTTTTTGGAGCTTACAGTCCCCAAGTGGGCATTTGAAGGCATAGACGACGTTAGTCTCTTTTAAAGCGTTCTGTTTCGTGTCTGGAGAGTTTCTCATGAGTAGGCTGGCCGTTTTTCTGGTTTTATAGTAAATCGTCAGTTGTATCCTCTGATTTTTGTCTGTAGGGATAACGTTTCTATTAACAATATCTTTCAGGACCCTTTCCTCTGTTTTATGAGCTGTGGAAAAGAAGTTCCTGTAAAATAGTCTAATAGGGGGTATAGGTGTTGTGTTAGTTGTCTCTTCGGAGGTTGCATGGCTTTTCACTTTCCTTCTTATGATGTCTTCGATGAAACCATTGGAGAAGCCGTTATTGACTAGAACCTGCCTTACCCTACAGAGTTCTTCGTCGACTTGCTTCCATTCTGAGCTGTGGCTGAGAGCACGGTCGACGTATGCGTTAACAACACTCCTCTTGTACCTGTCAGGGCAGTCGCTGTTGGCATTTAGGCACATTCCTATGTTTGTTTCCTTTGTGTAGACTGCAGTGTGGAAACCTCCGCCCTTTTCCATGACTGTTACATCTAGAAAAGGCAGCTTCCCATCCTTTTCCGTCTCGTAAGTGAAACGCAGCACGGAACTTTGCTCAAATGCCTCCTTCAGCTCCTGCAGATGTCTGACATCAGGTACCTGTGTAAAAATGTCGTCAACATACCTGCAGTATATGGCCGGTTTCAAGTTCATGTCGACTAAGACTTTTTGCTCGATGGTACCCATGTAGAAGTTTGCAAACAGGACACCTAGGGGAGAACCCATGGCGACCCCATCTACTTGCTTATACATGTGCCCATCCGGGCTCAAGAAGGGTGCCTCTTTAGTACAAGCTTGGAGTAGTTTCCTCAGAATACTTTCTGGCATGTCAAGAGGAGTACAGGCTGGATCACGATACACTCTGTCGGCTATCATTCCGATTGTCTCGTCCACAGGTACGTTGGTAAACAGCGATTCTACGTCCAACGAGGCTCTTATCCCTGTGGCCCGTGCGCCCCGCAGTAAGTCCACAAATTCCTTTGGAGACTTCAGGCTGAAGGCGCAAGGAACATAAGGAGTCAGCAGGCCGTTGAGTCGCTTCGCCAATCTGTACGTGGGTGTGGGTATCTGGCTAATGATTGGCCGAAGTGGGTTTCCAGGCTTGTGCGTCTTGACATTTCCATACGCATATCCAGGTTTATATTCCCCAATGATCTTTGGCAGGTGGAGTCCGGATTTCTTGGCGTTCACAGTTTCGATCAGTTTGTTGACCTTTGCTTTTAATTCGGCTGTAGTGTCCTTCGTTACCCTTTGGAACTTAGTTTGGTCAGAGAGTATGATGTTCATTTTCGCCAGATATTCGTCTTTTTTAAGAATGACATATATTGGCGACTTGTCACCTCTCCTGACAACTATCTCCTTGTTCTCACGAAGGCTTTTAGCTGCCGCTCTAAGCTCGGGGGACAGTATGGTGCTTCTGTAGTTGCCTCGATTCTTTCCTCCTTCTGCAATAAGTTCTGCTTGTAAGGTATCTTTGGTAGTGACCTTCTTTTGTGTCTCGAGGTCGAATATGTCGTCCAACAGAATTTCCAACTCCACTTTCCGGGCCATTTCACTCGGTCTGGACATAACATGACAGTTTATGCCCAGATTTAGGAGAGTGACTTGGTCCTCAGTGAGGTTAATTCCTGCAAGGTTCAGGAAGCCATCTCTTGGTCGTGGAATTGCCATAGGTCCTCCATATAATGTTGTTAGTTTCTTGATAATCCTTGTTTCAGTGCTGAGGTGATGTTGGTCTGTGAGGATGTCGAGGTGTTGTTCAATGCGGGTACGGATACTATGGTCGATGTTGCTATTTCTCCACTCGTTTGTAGCATGAAGTAGTTGCGTTTTTTTGTCTTTGATTTCATTCTCTGCCTTGTATATCTGATCACGAATCAGATCCTGGCGATATTTTATCGTGAAGGCTTGATTCCTTGCTGCTGGGTCGTGCACTTTAACATTAGTATATTTTGGTAGCAGTCTTTCCTGTAGACATATTTTATTAAATATGACCGAAAAAGTAAGATTAATAATTCTAACACGAATTTTCTCAATCTTTCGTACATTATGCTTCACTGTTGGAGGTAAATCAAAAATCACTTCTCCAAAATTCATTTTTATTTCTAGTCTGACGCGACACGGGCGCGTTTTGTAAAACTTATTACATTTTCAAAGACTTCACAAATACACAACTGATTAGAACTTGCGTTTCCCTGATTTTATATCTACATTTGAGTGAGGTGGGAAGGGTGATGTGGCATTACATTTGAGTGAGGTGGGAAGGATGATGTGGCATTAACACAAGACAGAACACTAGAGGATATTAATAGGGTATTAAAAGTATCAACACAAGACAGAACACGAAACAATGGATATTGAATAGAAGTGTTTGTAGAAAGCCTATTGTGTTGATACTTTTAATACCCTATTAATATCCTCTAGTGTTCTGTCTTGTGTTAATGCCACATCATCCTTCCCACCTCACTCAAATGTAATGCCACATCACCCTTCCCACCTCACTCAAATGTAGATATAAAATCAGGGAAACGCAAGTTCTAATCAGTTGTGTATTTGTGAAGTCTTTGAAAATGTAATAAGTTTTACGAAACGCGCCCGTGTCGCGTCAGACTAGAAATAAAAATGAATTTTGGAGAAGTGATTTTTGATTTACCTCCAACAGTGAAGCATAATGTACGAAAGATTGAGAAAATTCGTGTTAGAATTATTAATCTTACTTTTTCGGTCATATTTAATAAAATATGTCTACAGGAAAGACTGCTACCAAAATATACTAATGTTAAAGTGCACGACCCAGCAGCAAGGAATCAAGCCTTCACGATAAAATATCGCCAGGATCTGATTCGTGATCAGATATACAAGGCAGAGAATGAAATCAAAGACAAAAAAACGCAACTACTTCATGCTACAAACGAGTGGAGAAATAGCAACATCGACCATAGTATCCGTACCCGCATTGAACAACACCTCGACATCCTCACAGACCAACATCACCTCAGCACTGAAACAAGGATTATCAAGAAACTAACAACATTATATGGAGGACCTATGGCAATTCCACGACCAAGAGATGGCTTCCTGAACCTTGCAGGAATTAACCTCACTGAGGACCAAGTCACTCTCCTAAATCTGGGCATAAACTGTCATGTTATGTCCAGACCGAGTGAAATGGCCCGGAAAGTGGAGTTGGAAATTCTGTTGGACGACATATTCGACCTCGAGACACAAAAGAAGGTCACTACCAAAGATACCTTACAAGCAGAACTTATTGCAGAAGGAGGAAAGAATCGAGGCAACTACAGAAGCACCATACTGTCCCCCGAGCTTAGAGCGGCAGCTAAAAGCCTTCGTGAGAACAAGGAGATAGTTGTCAGGAGAGGTGACAAGTCGCCAATATATGTCATTCTTAAAAAAGACGAATATCTGGCGAAAATGAACATCATACTCTCTGACCAAACTAAGTTCCAAAGGGTAACGAAGGACACTACAGCCGAATTAAAAGCAAAGGTCAACAAACTGATCGAAACTGTGAACGCCAAGAAATCCGGACTCCACCTGCCAAAGATCATTGGGGAATATAAACCTGGATATGCGTATGGAAATGTCAAGACGCACAAGCCTGGAAACCCACTTCGGCCAATCATTAGCCAGATACCCACACCCACGTACAGATTGGCGAAGCGACTCAACGGCCTGCTGACTCCTTATGTTCCTTGCGCCTTCAGCCTGAAGTCTCCAAAGGAATTTGTGGACTTACTGCGGGGCGCACGGGCCACAGGGATAAGAGCCTCGTTGGACGTAGAATCGCTGTTTACCAACGTACCTGTGGACGAGACAATCGGAATGATAGCCGACAGAGTGTATCGTGATCCAGCCTGTACTCCTCTTGACATGCCAGAAAGTATTCTGAGGAAACTACTCCAAGCTTGTACTAAAGAGGCACCCTTCTTGAGCCCGGATGGGCACATGTATAAGCAAGTAGATGGGGTCGCCATGGGTTCTCCCCTAGGTGTCCTGTTTGCAAACTTCTACATGGGTACCATCGAGCAAAAAGTCTTAGTCGACATGAACTTGAAACCGGCCATATACTGCAGGTATGTTGACGACATTTTTACACAGGTACCTGATGTCAGACATCTGCAGGAGCTGAAGGAGGCATTTGAGCAAAGTTCCGTGCTGCGTTTCACTTACGAGACGGAAAAAGATGGGAAGCTGCCTTTTCTAGATGTAACAGTCATGGAAAAGGGCGGAGGTTTCCACACTGCAGTCTACACAAAGGAAACAAACATAGGAATGTGCCTAAATGCCAACAGCGACTGCCCTGACAGGTACAAGAGGAGTGTTGTTAACGCATACGTCGACCGTGCTCTCAGCCACAGCTCAGAATGGAAGCAAGTCGACGAAGAACTCTGTAGGGTAAGGCAGGTTCTAGTCAATAACGGCTTCTCCAATGGTTTCATCGAAGACATCATAAGAAGGAAAGTGAAAAGCCATGCAACCTCCGAAGAGACAACTAACACAACACCTATACCCCCTATTAGACTATTTTACAGGAACTTCTTTTCCACAGCTCATAAAACAGAGGAAAGGGTCCTGAAAGATATTGTTAATAGAAACGTTATCCCTACAGACAAAAATCAGAGGATACAACTGACGATTTACTATAAAACCAGAAAAACGGCCAGCCTACTCATGAGAAACTCTCCAGACACGAAACAGAACGCTTTAAAAGAGACTAACGTCGTCTATGCCTTCAAATGCCCACTTGGGGACTGTAAGCTCCAAAAAACCCAGTATATAGGCAAGACAACAACATCTCTTTCTAGGCGTTTAACGATGCATAAACAACAGGGCTCCATTAAGGAACATATAATCTCTTCCCATAACCAAACCATCGCCAGAGAAATCCTAGTAAACAACACAGAAATCATCGATAGATACAGCGATAGCAGGCGGCTTGACGTTTGCGAGGCACTACACATCAAGAAATCAACACCAGCAATCAACAGCCAATTATTGCACAACTATATTCTACCCACCTCAAGACTCCGCTCCAATATAGAAGCATCAAGAAATATGGACCAATAGGCTTTCTACAAACACTTTTATTCAATATCCATTGTTTCGTGTTCTGTCTTGTGTTGATACTTTTAATACCCTATTAATATCCTCTAGTGTTCTGTCTTGTGTTAATGCCACATCATCCTTCCCACCTCACTCAAATGTAATGCCACATCACCCTTCCCACCTCACTCAAATGTAGATATAAAATCAGGGAAACGCAAGTTCTAATCAGTTGTGTATTTGTGAAGTCTTTGAAAATGTAATAAGTTTTACGAAACGCGCCCGTGTCGCGTCAGACTAGAAATAAAAATGAATTTTGGAGAAGTGATTTTTGATTTACCTCCAACAGTGAAGCATAATGTACGAAAGATTGAGAAAATTCGTGTTAGAATTATTAATCTTACTTTTTCGGTCATATTTAATAAAATATATATATATATATATATATATATATATATATATATATATATATATATATATATATATATATATATTTATATATATATATATATATTTTTTTTTGTGAGGGTACTACCTCTGGTGCCAATGTGGGGACCCATAGCCTCGGAGAAGAAAATAAAAAGTGTTCAGAGGAGACCTTGTGGTTTCTCACTGAACACTAATATTATCTTCTCCTACCACCCCCATTCTTTTGTATGTACACATATATATTTACTTTATTTGAACTTTGTTACAAAAAAGTAGTTGCATATGGGTTACAAAGATGGTTATCATAGGTTGTCGAGTTCCTCCAGCTCCTCAGATGGCGGGCAGGAACCCTGGATGCAGTGCGCATTTCCCCTCTGTATCGCCACACTGAGGCGCTGGAAAAGAAAGCTTGCAGCTCTTGGGTCCCTTGTTGTTTCAATGTGCCTAGAACCCAGTTCCTTCAAAAAACTGGTAGCACTTTTACCCCAGGCGCCGAGTGTCTCAGAAGCAATGGGGACAAAATTGTAGTGGTTATCCAGTTCACTATACTTACGGGATTTGGCTGCTTCCCTGTGGGTGGCAGCGCCACCTGGTTGTGCAACACTGAGGTTAATGTAGGTGTTAGCCAGGGTTGATACGCACGTGTAGTCCCATACCAACTGCTTGCCATTCTTCCAGGGGTTCACTGTGATACCATCCGGGCGACCAATAAGAGCATCAGAGTTACGGGGCGTTAGGTAACGGGGCTCTCTTTCAGCTGGGCATCCAGCTGTGGTGAGGCTCCTCTTGATGATGTCGTTAACTTCATTGTGCCTCGAGTGCCATCCCCCTGTGCTTTGGCAGAGTAGGCCATGGTGGCCGTACCTGTCAGCCACCACCTCGCCGCAAATACACCTATATCTGGTGTGGATTGGGGCAGCAAGGCGGAGGGCCACAGCAGTTCGGAGGGCGTGTGGTGTGAGACGCGTGTGAGACATATATATATATATATATATATATATATATATATATATATATATATATATCTATATGTATATATATATATATATATATATATATATATATATATATATATATAAATATACATATATACATATATATGTATATATATATATATATATATATATATATATATATATATATATACATATATATGAATATATATATATATATATATATATATATATATATATATATATATATATATATATATACATATATATATATATATATACATATATATATATATATATATATACATATATATGTATATATGTATATATATATATATATATATATATATATATATATATATATATATATATATATATATATATATATATGTATATATGTATATATATATATATATATATATATATATATATATATATATATATATATATATATATATATATATATATATAGACTTATGTCGTACCTAGTAGCCAGAACTCACTTCTCAGCCTACTATGCAAGGCCTGATTTGCCTAATAAGCCAAGTTTTCATGAAATAATGTTTTTTCGACTACCTAACCTACCTAACCTAACCTAACCTAACTTTTTCGGCTACCTAACCTAACCTAGCCTCTAAAGATAGGTTAGGTTAGGTTAGGTAGGGTTGGTTAGGTTCGGTCATATATCTACGTTAATTTTAACTCCAATAAAAAAAATGGACCTCATACATAATGAAATGGGTAGCTTTATCATTCCATAAGAAAAAAATTAGAGAAAATAGATTAATTCAGGAAAACTTGGCTTATTAGGCAAATCTGGCCTTGAATAGTAGGCTGAGAAGTGCGTTCTGGCTACTAGGTACGACATATATATATATATATATATATATATATATATATATATATATATTTTTATATATATATATATATATATATATATATATATATATATATATATATATATATATATATATATATATATATAAAAGTTTGTGAGGGTACCACCTCTGGTGCCAATGTGGGGACCCATAGCCTCGGAGAAGAAAATAAAAAGTATTCAGAGGAGACCTTGTGGTTTCTCACTGAACACTAATATTATCTTCTCCTACCACCCCCATTCTTTTGTATGTACACATATATATTTACTTATATCATGTCTGTTATATCACTGTTATATATATATATATATATATATATATATATATATATATATATATATATATATATATATATATATATATATATATATATATATATATATATATTTACTTTTCAAGTTACTTTTGTACAGGTATATTTGGCCTGACGCTAAAAGTTGCCTTTTGTTAACTCTTGTTAACATTGTCAAAGGCAGAATAGGAATGATTACAGTGTCTCTTGCTACATGATGACTACCCGAGGATGACGTGGAGGTGAATGAGATGAGGTGGAGGTAAATGATGAGGTGGAGGTAAATTAGATAACTTTATAATTGGCAAGATTTATAATAGGTATTAAATTCTGTATCCATTCTGTCGATATCCATCGAATACTCGACTTAATGTACACTTAATCATCTCACCTTTGTGTCACCTCTATTATCCGTTATTTTAACTTATGGTTCTATGTTTGGTCAGGTGTAATTGTGGTATGTAATCCCAAACTCTTATGTCATCTGTCTGTATTTCCTTGATGATGTGTTGAAACTTTAAAAGGTTTGGAATTTTCTTTTCATTTTCCTAGTGAATACTTACGAATATACGAATATATATACTCACACATAACACATACGTACATATATATATTATGTTCTTTCTTCTCGTGCCTCTTAAGGTCCTGTAAGTTTTCTCAAGATCTTTTTCACAAAATTTACCGTTTTCTAACGAGCTTGTTAGTAAGCGTTTTATAATAAAAGTTGGAATTTGGTTTGGGATGGCGTCTTTTCACATGGTTATGTAGTCTTAAGTAAATGTAACGAGAATATTAATTGTTTTTAGGTGGCTTTTATTTATTTACTACTTTTTTCATTAAAATCCTATGGAACTATTAAGTGTTGATGCACTTAATAGAGTTTGGTACTTGTAATGCACTCGTAAATTGTTCTTCACAATCAACTTGTAATTATTACTCACAATCGACTTGCAATTAAGGGCATTCAACTGATGAGGGTTATTAACGCCTCATCTGCAAATCAACCAGCCCTCATTCCAAGTCCATTCCATCCAGCGGTCGACCCCAAAGACGCATTCATCAATGTTAACATGCAGTTTATTCAGAATAGGAATTTTCTCAAATATTAATTAATATTGTTATATATGAGTATACTGTGCATATTTAGGCACTGGTTAGGTTAGGTGTTTAGGTCCTGTTGGCGATTATTTGTATTTGTAATACGTGGGTGAAGCATTGACAGCGTTGTGGTTCGAACAAAAGTCGTCAGCGAAGCACTTGTTCCGGAAGTGTTCGGACGTCAACAGTTGTGAGTCGTGTGTAAACCGTTTTTCATTCTTAAAAAGTGGGTTTGGAGGGTGCATGGAATGGACTTTGGGTCTTTGTTTATGAGGACGGGCTGTCCAAGGTAATTAGGATCATTCGACTTCGGGAGGCTTATTAGGTCCATTTAACTTCTGGAGGGTTATTAAGATCATTCAGCTTCTGGGGGTTATTTAAGCCATCCAACCTCTGGAGGGTTAAGACCATTCAACTTGTGGAGGGTTATGAAGGTCCTTCAACGTCTGGAAGGTTATTAAAGGCCACACCAAAAGCTTCCTGACCATAGTAGTAGTTTAGGTTAGTGTTACTGGTGTGGGCCAGGATAATGTAATCCACAATCTATTCTATCCAACACGAATTCTTTAATCCAAAAAGGATTTCATGATTTAAAATAGAGTCAATAATGTAGTTAATTTAACTTCAATGTTATCTCAACATATATTATTTCAACACATGCAGGGAATACTACGCCAGTAATACCTTCTGCTAGAACAATAACACGGGCTGATAACAGTATTTCAACTCACATAGACCCTGAACAGGTATAATCACCCCCCCCCCCATCCTGCTAGAACAATAACGTGAACTAATACCCCGCCACATTGTTCCCGTGAACAAAACAAACACGCCTGGCGCACCAGCACAATACAAATGGCTCCGCAAGGAAAGAAGAAAGTCAGGAGTCACGCTCAGTACAGAACGCTGCCCTTTTCTTCTTTAATATTTGAGGACAATACAGGAGGAGAAAACTGGCCAGTTCACGGCTAACTTTACTATTGATGGCCGCTGGAGGGAGAGTATTGTGCTCTGCTTCCTCAAGGAGCAACACATACTGCCAGCCGTTCCTTATATTAAAGAAATCTTTTACTTGAAAGATTGCGGGAATACAACTCAAGAGTTTCACCTGGGGAATACATTATTATTATTATTATTTCGTGTAGTTAGAAGGAGACTTAGGAGGGGGGGGGGGGTGACGCTAGTGTGTGGCCGAGAGGGGGTTTGTTGGGGGTTAATAGTGTGATATCTGGGTACTGATAACTCCAGTGTCAGGGGTGATAACTCCAGTGTCAGGGGTGATAACTCCAGTGTCAGGGGTGATAACTCCAATGTCAGGTTTGATAACTTCAGAGTCAGGTGTGATAACATCAATGTCAACTCCAGTACCTATTGTCATATCACCAGTGTCAGCACCAACCACACTACCAACCACATCAACCACACCACCAATCACACCACCAACCACACAACCAACCACACTACCAACCACATCAACTACACCACCAACCACATCACCATCAACAACACCACCAACCACACCACTAACCACACCACCAACCACACCACCAACCACACCACCAACAACACCACCAACCACACCACCAACCACATCACCAACCACACCACCAACCACATCACCAACCACACCACCAACCACACCATCAACCACATCACCAACCACACCACCAACCACACCACCAACCTCACCATCAACAACACCACCAACCACACCACCAACCACACCACCAACAACACTACCAACCACACCACCAACCACACCACCAACCACACTAGCAACCAAATCACCAACAACACCACAAACCACACCATCAACCATACCACCAACAACACCACCAACCACACCACCAACCACAACAACAACCACATCACCAACAACACTACCAACCACACCACCAACCACACCACCAACAATACTACCAACCACACCACCAACCACACCACCAACCACACTAGCAACCACATCACCAACAACACCACAAACCACACCATCAACCACACCACCAACACCACCAACCACACCACCAACCAAACCACCAACCACACCAGCAACAACACTACCAACCACACCACCAACCACATCACCAACAACACTACCAACCACACCACCAACCACACCACCAACCACACTAGCAACCACATCACCAACAACACCACAAACCACACCATCAACCACACCACCAACAACACCACCAACCACACCACCAACCACAACACCAACCACATCACCAACAACACTACCAACCACACCACCAACCACACCACCAACCACACCACCAACCACACCACCAACAACATCACCAACCACACCACCAACCACACCACCAACCACACCACCAACCACACCACCAACCACACCACTAACCACACCACCAACCACAACACCAACCACACCACCAACAACACTACCAACCACATCACCAACAACACCACAAACCACACCATCAACCACACCACCAACAACACCACCAACCACACCACCAACCACAACACCAACAACATCACCAACCACACCAGCAACCACACCACCAACCACACCACCAACAACACCACCAACCACACCACCAACCACAACACCAACCACATCACCAACAACACCACCGACCACACCACTAACCACACCACCAACCACACCACCAACCATACCACCAACCACATCACCATCACCACAACCACACCACCAACAACACTACCAACCACAACACCAACCACACCACCAACCACACTACCTAACACACTCACCAACCACAACACCAACCACACCACCAACAACACTACCTACCACATCACCAACAACACCACAAACCATACCACCAACCACATCACCAATCACCACCAACCACATCACCAACCACACCACCAATCACATCAACAACACGACCAACCTCACGACCAACCACACCACCAACCACACCACCAACCACACCACCAACCACACCACCACCAACCACATCACCAACTACATCACCAACCACACGACCAACCACACCACCAACCACATCACCAACAACACTACCAACCACACCACCAACCACACCACCAACCACACCACCAACCACACCACCAACAACATCACCAACCACACCACCAACCACACCACCAACCACACCACCAACCACACCACCAACCACACCACTAACCACACCACCAACCACAACACCAACCACACCACCAACAACACTACCAACCACATCACCAACAACACCACAAACCACACCATCAACCACACCACCAACAACACCACCAACAACACCACCAACCACAACAACAACCACATCACCAACAACACTACCAACCACACCACCAACCACACCACCAACAACACTACCAACCACACCACCAACCACACCACCAACCACACTAGCAACCACATCACCAACAACACCACAAACCACACCATCAACCACACCACCAACAACACCACCAACCACACCACCAACCACACCACCAACCACACCAGCAACAACACTACCAACCACACCACCAACCACACCACCAACCACACCACCAACAACACTACCAACCACACCACCAACCACACCACCAACCACACTAGCAACCACATCACCAACAACACCACAAACCACACCATCAACCACACCACCAACAACACCACCAACCACACCACCAACCACAACACCAACCACATCACCAACAACACTACCAACCACACCACCAACCACACCACCAACCACACAACCAACCACACCATCAACAACATCACCAACCACACCACCAACCACACCACCAACAACACCACCAAAAACACCACTAACCACACCACCAACAACAACACCAACCACACCACCAACCACACCATCAACCACACCATCAACCACACCACTAACCACACCACCAACAACACCACCAACCACACCACCAACCACAACACCAACCACATCACCAACAACACCACCGACCACACCACTAACCACACCACCAACCACACCACCAACCATACCACCAACCACATCACCATCACCACCAACCACACCACCAACAACACCACCAACCACAACACCAACCACACCACCAACAACACTACCTACCACTCCACCAACCACCCCACCAACCATACCACCAACCACATCACCATCACCACCAACCACATCACCAACCACACCACCAATCACATCAACAACACGACCAACCACACGACCAACCACACGACCAACCACACCACTACCAACCACACCACCAACCACATTACCAACCACACGACCAACCACACCACCAACCACACCATCAACCACATCACCAACCACACCACCAACCACACCACCAACCTCTCCACCAAAAACACCACCAACCACACCACCAACCACACCACCAACAACACTACCAAAAAACCACCAACCACACCACCAACAACACTACCAAAAAACCACCAACCACACCACCATCAACACTACCAACCACACCAACCACACCACCAACCACACTAGCAACCACATCACCAACAACACCACAAACCACACCATCAACCACACCACCAACAACACCACCAACCACACTACCAACCACAACACCAACCACATCACCAACAACACTACCAACCACACCACCAACCACACCACCAACCACACTAGCAACCACATCACCAACAACACCACAAACCACACCATCAACCACACCACCAACAACACCACCAACCACACTACCAACCACAACACCAACCACATCACCAACAACACTACCAACCACACCACCAACCACGCCACCAACCACACCACCAACCACACCACCAACAACATCACCAACCACACCACTAACCACACCACCAGCAACACCACCAACCACACCACTAACCACACCACCAACCACAACACCAACCACACCACCAACAACACCACCAACCACACCACTAACCACACCACCAACCACAGCACCAACAACATCACCAACCACACCACCAACCACACCACCAACCACACCACCAACAACACCACCAACCACAACACCAACCACATCACCAACCACATCACCAACAACACCACCGACCACACCACCAACCACACCACCAACCATACCACCAACCACATCACCATCACCACCAACCACACCACCAACAACACCACCAACCACACCACCAACCACAACACCAACCACACCACCAACAACACTACCTACCACTCCACCATCCACACCACCAACCATACCACCAACCACATCACCATCACCACCAACCACATCACCAACCACACCACCAATCACATCAACAACACGATCAACCACACGACCAACCACACCACCAACCACACCACCACCAACTACACCACCAACCACATCACCAACCACACGACCAACCACACCACCAACCACACCACCAACAACACCACCAACCACACCACCAACTCCACCACCAACCACACCACCAACCACATCACCAACACTACCAACCACATCTCCAACCACACCACCAATCACATCACCAACCACACCACCAACCATACCACCAATCACACCACCAACAACACCACTAACCACATCACCACCAACCACATCAACCACACCACCACCCACACCAACCACCCACACCAACCTCACCACCAACCACATCACCAACCACACCACCAACCACACCACTACTGTCGGAAAACCCGACACCGTTTAATAAAATTACATACAATAGGCAGATAATATTGCTGCTGTGTTGTATAAACAAGTTATCCATAGAAAGTGTAGCTTGTAGTGGAGTTTTCCGTCAATAGAAAACGGGATATCATTGCCACATAGAACGATAAATTAACCAGCTATTATGTTGGGAATTATTCTTAAATACATTAGTCTTTGGACTTTTTACATCATAAAACCATCTTATTTGAATTAACTTAATTATCAGTATCAATATAAAGTAAATGTGACCCTTCTATTAGTTACTGATATCTACAAAGTAAGCCAGTAGCGTCAGTGGTGAGGAAGTGGGCAGCCATTGTTGTAAAGACCAGAGTCGTTGGAGCGAGTACAGCTCCTATAAATTCTCTTGGACGAAGTGTTATGGAGACCAAAGTTCTGCCATCATCAACACGCTGTCAACAACCACAAGGGAAGTGTCTTTCTGAAACCTGTTTATCTAATCATTTCTGGCCATTAATGTTAGGTAGATATTGGGCGATCAGGTGAGAACACAAATAATCGACCCAATAAAGGTAATTAAGCCTTGGTCCTTATCTTATCTATTATACAGTGTTTTCTCTGATATAGCTGTCATATATTAGGATTCCGGCTTTACAGCTAGCGCCCTTTGACAGGAACAAGAAGAGGAAGCAAGAATTGATACATCAGTTACTGGGTGATGGAAGCTAGCCTCAAACGAGGATAATTTGGTGTCTACATCCTAGTTATATCTGGTGGACTAAGGCTGCTGTACAATAAGATAAGGAACCTCCTCAATGTATACCAATATATGTAGTTTAATACTGTAGTTTCATTGGCTGCATATATATATATATAAATTTAATATAAACCCCCTCTAATGTGTAAGGATCGATTTGTGAGATTAATGCAGAAATACAGTCCACTTAACATCATACAAATTGTTATCGAAACATATAAATTAACATAAATATAAATTCTATATAAAATCATGTAAATTAAATATAAATCTCACAGGTCGGTTCCCACAACCACCCACACCGACCACATCAGCAACAACACTACCAACCACACCGCCAACCACATCACCAACACACCACCAACCACACTACCTACCACACTACTAACAACACTACCTACCACACCACCAACCACATCACACCCTGTACCACTGCCTGTCATGTTAACCTATGGTATTAACCAACCCTTGCTCCTAATTAGACCACTATTAATATCTCTCCATAACTGCAGAATAAAACAGAGATGGCAGCGGGTGGTTGAGAGATGGCAGCCGGTGGTTGAGAGATGGCAGCGGGTGGCTGAGAGATGGCAGCTGGTGGCAGCATCGTTCTCTCTCCTATACCAGATTTTATCAAGCATTCACGCCACTACTTACGAAGCCTCTGCATCTTTCAGTATACATGGCAGCTTTGTTTACATATATTAAATATTTTACGAGCTTTAAAACCAAGCAAATCCAAGCATGTTGTTTATTGAAACAACTTCATAAGTGTTTCGGATCTCATATATAGTTGAATAACTGTAAACAAAGTCGTTGAAAGATGCACAGGCTTCGTAATTGGTTGCGTCAAATGTTTATGAATCGAGGCTCTGGTGTTTGCTGAGTTACAACAATTTTTATTAAGAGGTGAAGTATCCTCGCAGATTTATGGCTTCGAGAATATGTGGTTTCCGACTGATTATGATAGTAATAATTGTTAATGTGTATATATATATATATATATATATATATATATATATATATATATATATATATATATATATATATATATATATATATATATATATGTATATATATATATATATATATTATATATATATATATATATATATATATATATATATATATATATATATATATATATATATATATATATATATATCTATTAGTATATTTTGGTAGGAGTCTTTCCTGTAGACATATATTATTAAATATGACCGAAAAAGTAAGATTAATAATTCTAACACGAATTTTCTCGATCTTTCTTAGGTTTCTTTTCACTTTTGATGGTAATTCAAAGATCAATTCTCCAAAATTCATTTTTATTTCTAGTCTGACGCGACACTTGAGCGCGTTTCGTAAAACTTATTACATTTTCAAAGACTTTAGTTTACACACACACACACAACTTTAACTGAATACAGCTTAAACATCTTTCGAGTTTTTATACTTACATTTAGGTGAAGTGACATGTTACAATAGTTTTGGATGAGGTGAAAATAAACTTTTAACACAAGACAGAACACGAAACAATGAAATACAAACAGGTATTAAAGGCAGGTGACTGCTGAAGGCCTATTTTTTATTGGCCCATATTTCTTGATGCTTCTATATTGGAGCGGAGTCTTGAAGTGGGTAGAATATAGTTGTGCATTAATTGGCTGTTGATTACTGGTGTTGACTTCTTGATGTGTAGTGCCTCGCAGACGTCGAGCCGCCTGCTATCGCTGTATCTATCGATGATTTCTGTGTTGTTTGCTAGGATTTCTCTGGTGATGGTTTGGTTGTAAGAAGAGGCTATATGTTCCTTATGGAGCCCTGTTACTTATGTATCGTTAAACGCCTGGAAAGAGATGTTGTTGTCTTGCCTATATACTGAGTTTTTTGAGGTTTACAATCCCCAAGAGGGCATTTGAAGGCATAGACGACGTTGGTCTCTTTTAAAACGTTCTGCTTTGTGTCTGGAGAGTTTCTCATGAGTAGGCTGACCGTTTTTTTGGTTTTATAGTAAATTGTCAGTTGTATCTTCTGATTTTTGTCTGTAGGGATAACGTTTCTAACTAACACAACACCTATACCCCCTATTAGACTATTTTACAGGAACTTCTTTTCCACAGCCCATAAAACTGAGGAAAGGGTCCTGAAAGATATTGTCAGTAGAAACGTTATCCCTACAGACAAAAATCAGAAGATACAACTGACAATTTACTATAAAACCAAAAAAACGGCCAGCCTACTCATGAGAAACTCTCCAGACACAAAGCAGAACGTTTTAAAAGAGACCAACGTCGTCTATGCCTTCAAATGCCCTCTTTGGGATTGTAAACCTCAAAAAACTCAGTATATAGGCAAGACAAAAACATCTCTTTCCAGGCGTTTAACGATGCATAAGCAACAGGGCTCCATTAAGGAACATATAGCCTCTTCCCACAACCAAACCATCACCAGAGAAATCCTAGCAAGCAACACAGAAATCATCGATAGATACAGCGATAGCAGGCGGCTCGACGTCTGCGAGGCACTACACATCAAGAAGTCAACACCAGCAATCAACAGCCAATTAATGCACAACTATATTCTTCCCACTTCAAAACTCCGCTCCAATATAGAAGCATCAAGAAATATGGGCCAATAAAAAAATAGGCTTTCTGCAGTCACCTGCCTTTAAAACCTGTTTGAATTTCATTGTTTCGTGTTTTGTCTTTTGTTAAAAGTTTATTTTCACCTCATCCAAAACTATTGTAACATGTCACTTCACCCAAATGTAGGTATAAAAACTCGAAAGATATTTAAGCTCTATTCAGTTAAAGTTGTGTGTATGTGTGTAAACTAAAGTCTTTGAAAATGTAATAAGTTTTACGAAACGCGCTCAAGTGTCGCGTCAGACTAGAAATAAAAATGAATTTTGGAGAATTGATCTTTGAATTACCATCAACAGTGAAAAGAAACGTAAGAAAGATCGAGAAAATTCGTGTTAGAATTATTAATCTTACTTTTTCGGTCATATTTAATAATAATATATATATATATATATATATATATATATATATATATATATATATATATATATATATATATAACTGAAAACTCACACCCCAGAAGTGACTCGAACCCATACTCCCAGATGCCACGCAACTGGTATGTACAAGACGCCTTAATCCACTTGACCATCACAAAGATTCCGCTTCAAAACTCCGCTCCAATATAGAAGCATCAAGAAATATGGGCCAATAAAAAAATAGGCTTTCTGCAGTCACCTGCCTTTAAAACCTGTTTGAATTTCATTGTTTCGTGTTTTGTCTTTTGTTAAAAGTTGTTGTGATGGTCAAGTGGATTAAGGCGTCTTGTACATACCAGTTGCGTGGCATCTGGGAGTATGGGTTCGAGTCACTTCTGGGGTGTGAGTTTTCAGTTGCATATTGTCCTGGGGACCATTCAGGCTTGTTCGCATATATATATATATATATATATATATATATATATATTATATATATATATATATATATATATATATATGTCGTACCTAGTAGCCAGAATTCACTTCTCAGCCTACTATGCATGGCCCGATTTGCCTAATAAGCCTAGTTTTCATGAATTAACGTTTTTTCGACAACCTAACCTACCTAACCTAACCTAACCTAACGTTTTCGGCTACCTAACCTAACCTAACCTATAAAGATAGGTTAGGTTAGGTTAGGTAGGGTTGGTTAGGTTCGGTCATATATCTACGTTAATTTTAACTCCAATAAAAAAAATTGACCTCATACATAATGAAATGGGTAGCTTTATCATTTCATATGAAAAAAATTAGAGAAAATATATTAATTCAGTAAAACTTGGCTTATTAGGCAAATCGGGCCTCGCATAGTAGGCTGAGAAGTGAGTTCTGGCTACTAGGTACGACATATATATATATATATATATATATATATATATATATATATATATATATATATATATATATATATATATATATATATATATATATATATATATACATATATATATATATATATATATATATATATATATATATATATATATATGTATATATATATATATATATATATATATATATATATATGTATATATATATATATATATATATATATATATATATATATATATATATATATATATATATATATATATATTGTGACGGTAACGCGTTGGTGTTCGGCTGTTTAAGGCTAGGGGTATGGCCTCGTCACATAGTTATAAAAAAAAATAGAAAAACTGGAACTTCGTCTGTGGTAAGGTAAGGAGAAGACACACAAAACACAAGTAAAACTTTAACAATGAAATTTTAATTACGTTAAATAAATCAAAACATGAAAATATGGACAAACAAATATGTATAATAAAATCAATGAATCAAAATAATAAGAATACTTAAATGACACAATGAAAAGTTACGTTAAGGCAAAATAACAAGAAGTGCAACACAAAAGGTAAGTGGGAGGTGCTGGAATATTGGCTTAAAGCCACCACCTCTCTCAGTACACGCTAACGTCTAGCTGGGAGGAGTGCTGGCTACGAAAGCACGGAACATTCTGAAGACTGATGTTGGGGCGACCCCAGACATCAGGTAGTATTGGGGGGGGGCGAGGCAGGTGCAGCCAGACCGGCGACCAATCAGCGGAGCCGTAGCGATCAACGGGTAGTTTGGTGGTTGGAGTTCGAACAGGTGGCTGGTTGCATACGTTTCTGCTCACCCTGGCAAGCCTTGCTGGTGTTTGTGTCGTTGTTGGACATTTCTTCCATAGTCTTTTTATATAATTGTGAAGACGTAATTATGGAGGGAAGAGCAGGCTCAATCTCTTGAAGGAGATTATCGTCACAACTCTCCCCCGAAGCCTGCGGTTCTGGAAGAAGTACGTTGTTATGTGGTGGAGTAATGGATGGAGTTGCTTCTACTTCATAAACTCTGGAGAGATCATGGGCTAAGATGTTGTCAGACTCTTGGTATAGCGTGTCTCCAGGTTGAATTTCTGCAGTTAGCAAGCCCATAGTAGAAGACGTTGAGATGAGAAGTGGGCGTGCTGCAGGAGGTGTAGGGTGGTGTGGTCCGTATTGATGGTGGACCGAGCACTTTTCAGGTGTGGAGTGAAGTGCTGAAGCTTCAGGATGAGGAAGAGTAGCTCCTTGCCAATTGTTCCGTAGTTCCTCTGGTGTGGTTTCAGTTTGTAGCTGTAGTAGCTGACAGGTAGAACCTCCTCGCCTCGTAGTTGCATCAGGACACCACCAACGCCGGTACCACTGGCGTCGACATGAAGGACGAAAGGCTTGGTGATATCTGGAGAGGCGAGAATGGGGTTAGAACAGAGGAGGAATTTGAGTTGTTCTCTGAAGATCTTGACGAGAGGTGCACTATGATTATCCTGAAAGTATTTGGGAAGATCATTAAGGATTTCGGAATTAGAAAGCGCCGACTCCTTGTCAGTGCTTTCGGGAGAAGAAGCCGGGATGGTCTCACTGTGGATGTAGGGTTCTGTGAAGGTAGAACAATTAATCAAGACAGTGGGAGGAGTACCATTATATTGCTTCAGGAGGTTGACGTGGCACAGCTGGGTCTTCCGCCGCCTATCTGGAGTCTCTATCACATAATTATTATTATTCCTGCACTCTTTGACGCAGTAGGGTCCTGAAAATCTGTTCTGTAAAGGTGAACCTGGGATAGGGAAATAAGCAAGGACGAAGTCTCCCGGCTTGAATTTTCTTACTTTGCTGGTCTGGTCGTAATGAGTCTTCATTCTCACCTGGGCTTTCAATAGATTATCATGGGCAAAGCGGTGGACTCTCTCTAGAATGTGCTGAAGGTTTTGAAGAAACTGGGGCACATTCTGATGCTCACTGAAGGTGGCATCTCTGAGAGAGTCTTTGAAAGCCTTAAGGGGAGTACGGCACTTACGGCCGTAGAGCATCTCATAAGGAGATACTCCTAGGGACTCATTGGGGAGACTTCTGAAAATACACATTATTAGGTCAATCTGCTTATCCCAATCCTTTGAGGTTTCACTACAAAACTTTTTCAAGAGTGCTTTGATGGTCTGATGACTACGTTCAAGAGAACCCTGTGAAGCAGGATGATAGGGGCTGGACAATACCTGTTTGATGTTGAACTCCTCCAGTGTCCTTTTGAAGAGATCACTGGTGAAGTTGGTGCCACAGTCACTTTGAATCTCCCTGGGAAATCCGTATTGAGTGAAGATCTTCAATAGATGTTTGATAACCGTAGCAGCCGTGATGTTCTTCACTGGAACTGCTATGGGAAATCTGGTGGTAGGACACAGGATGGTTAGGATGTAGGCGTTACCTGAACTGGTCCGAGGTAAAGGACCAACACAGTCTATTATGAGTCTGTGGAAAGGTTCCGCAGGCACCTGTATGGGAATCAGTGGTGCTCTGGGAATGGAGACGTTCGGTTTGCCTGCCATCTGACATGTATGACACTGTTTTACGTACTGTTTGACGTTGTTTACCATACCTGGCCAGTAGTAGTCTTGGCGAATCCCATGGTAAGTCTTGTTGAAGCCGTAGTGGGAGAATGCTCCATGGGCCAGGTGTAGAATAGTGGGCCGCAGGCTGGTGGGAATCACAAGTTGTTCGGTGTTGGCCCAATCGTCCTCCTCCTTCAGTTTACTGGGTCTATATCTGCGGTAGAGCAAGTCGTTCTCTAGGAAGAACCCAGGAATACTGTCGGGTTGAGTCTCAGCCTGGAAAAACAATGGTGTTAAAGTAAGATCTTCCCTCTGCAACTTACGGAACTCCAACTTGGTCAGATGCGGGGGTAGTTTCTGAGGGTCTTGAGGGACAGCGGTAGCAGTAGAGTCAGCTGGCTGTGGACGTGCGGCTTGTGCACGGGTGGTCACGAGAACCGGAGGAGAAACATCATCACTCTCTTGAACCTCTGCTGGAACATACTCAAGAATAGGGTTACTTGGCACAGAGTTACACACCTGGGGTTTGTCCATGACGATCAGGTTGGTTGGTTGCAGGTCTTCTGCCAAGTCGTTGCCTAGGAGAAGTTGCACTCCAGGCATGGGAAAAGGCTTTTCCCTGACGGCGACTTGGACTTCCCCGTTCACGTAGGGACAATCCAGGTGGACTCTGGCGAGAGGGTATGGAGTGGTAGCAGTGAGGTCAGTGATGAAGACTGTTTCCCCGGTGTAGACTATGTTGGGCACAGCCGACTTCAAGATGATCGATTGTAGAGCCGCTGTGTCCCTCAAGATCTTCAATTTGAAACGTCCCTCCGGATTTGAACCGTTGGCAGAGACAGTTCCAGTATACAGGTGGTTACTGAAAAGAGAAAGATCATTAACATCAACACCAACATTCATCACAGGCTTACCGGACTTAGGAGGAGTTGGTTTGGGTCGTTGTGGGTCAGTGGTTCCCTTGTATTGAGACTTACCACACTTGTCTATGGTATGTCCATAGAGTCTACAATACTTGCAGTACAGTTGTGAACCAGCTTGATCGGGGCTCACCTTCTCGTAACTGTACCACGACTTCTTACTGGAGGATGGTTCAGGTGTCAGCCGGTGGATGAGGCTGTAAGTGTCAGCCGACTTAGCACACTTCAGGTAGTCGGTTTCTTCTTTATCTGCTAAGTAGAGGCGGACAGGAGGCGGCACACGTCTCAAGAATTCTTCAACAAGCATCAGGTTCACGAGTTCTGTAAAAGTAGAGACATGTGCTGCTTCCAGCCATTTCATGAAATACCTCCGTTTCGTGTTAGCAAACTCGAGGAAGGTAGTGGTACTTGCCTTCAGGTGGTCACGGAATTTCCTTCTATAACTTTCGGTGGAAAGTAGGTAGGCGTCTAACACTGCTTGTTTCAGAGTGTAGTAGTCATTCTCAGACGCCAAAGTACTGAGTGTGACTGCAGCTCTACCTGTAAGATGGACTCTGAGAAGTGTGGCCCATTGGTTGACAGGCCAACTGAGTTGATTAGCAAGGGTTTCAAAGGTGGTGAAAAAAACATCAACTTCTGCTTCTACAAAGGATGGCATTAACTTACTTGCATGTGATATATTAAAACTGACGGGAAGATTGGCAGTAGCTTGCTGGCGTTGGGTGAAGTGTGAAGTTTCCAAGGAGATTTCGCGTTGACGACACTCTAGAGCCAGAGTCGCTTGTTGCTTGTCATGTTCGCGTTGTATTTCCAACTCGCGTTGTTTGGTTTCAAGCTGTACTCTTTCACGTTCACGGAGTAATGCGACCTCGCGTTCGTGTTCTTCTCTCCTCAAGGCAGCTTCGCGTTCTTGTTCGTCTCTCCTCAAGGCAGCTTCACGTTCTTGTTCGTCTCTCCTCAAAGCAGCTTCGCGTTCGTGCTCTTCCCTTCGTATGGCAGCTGCTTCTCTTTGCTGCTCACGTTCAATCTTGGCCAGCTCTAGTTTAAGTTTCATCGTAGCCAAGTCAGTTTTCTCTGCAATATAGTAAGTTTCATGAGTTTCAGAGTCTATCTTACCTTGCTCTAAATAGTAATCCAGCAACAGGTTGTGTAGGTCATTTTTGTTGGCTTGGTAGGGAACTTCTAGTTGATACTCATGTGCAAGAGTTTGTAGTTCAGTCCTCTTGGCACGACTTAAAGTCCCTATTTCACCTGCTGGATTTGCACGGAAAGTTTGGAGACGAAACATGGTGAAATTAGCAAATAAAGGTACACGAATGTTCAATAATGAAATGTCAGAAACAGGACAACGTGGCAACTGGCACCTATCCTGTGTGATCTTTAACAATTAACGTTAAGTGAAAGATATTAAATGATTAAATTAAATCAAGGGCGCAGGAAATCTTGTACCCGGTACTCATGTAAGAGAATAAGGGCAAGAAAATCCTACTAACAAATGAAACAAAGTTTCGAAAACAAATGAAACAGTTAAATGCTTCAAAAGTAAAATTGGTAGTCCAAGGATGTAGGCATACCTTGCCAAGTCTCTAAAGGACATAAAGCAAGTTTTTCCTACTGAATTTAATATGATACTTACAGAATTAGCGAACTTTTGTGCTCTGAAAAAATAAGCTAATTCCCTACCGTTGTATGTATCATCATCTCTGACTGACGTGTAGGGGTGCGAGGTGTCAACTGGTGACGAGAACTGCTGCTGAGGTCCCAATTCAGCAACTAAAGTTCGAGCTAGAGGAACTATGGCCCTCTTTGTCCTCCTACAGTCAGATTGCAGAAGATTGGGTACTCTTGACCCGGGGCAGACCACAGTACCAGGGTACCAATATGATGATCTGTCAGAATGAGAAATATTCAAGGGACATAGATGGTAAATACGAGTAATAACAAGGAGGGAGAGATGACCAATTAAGAGTATGACTGAGGCCTACAGTCACCACGTAATCCAAAGTTGTCTCACCTTCACTATATGTTACTCTCGTAATGCACAATACACCGCACCTTATAAAAAATGAAATTGAATGAAAAATAGTAAAGCTACGTTAACAAAGTTAAATACGCTTACCATAAATTACCACTTAGCACCAGTACCTGAGTTAAGCTCCTAGGACAGGGCCCCATATAACTTGTGACGGTAACGCGTTGGTGTTCGGCTGTTTAAGGCTAGGGGTATGGCCTCGTCACATAGTTATAAAAAAAAATAGAAAAACTGGAACTTCGTCTGTGGTAAGGTAAGGAGAAGACACACAAAACACAAGTAAAACTTTAACAATGAAATTTTAATTACGTTAAATAAATCAAAACATGAAAATATGGACAAACAAATATGTATAATAAAATCAATGAATCAAAATAATAAGAATACTTAAATGACACAATGAAAAGTTACGTTAAGGCAAAATAACAAGAAGTGCAACACAAAAGGTAAGTGGGAGGTGCTGGAATATTGGCTTAAAGCCACCACCTCTCTCAGTACACGCTAACGTCTAGCTGGGAGGAGTGCTGGCTACGAAAGCACGGAACATTCTGAAGACTGATGTTGGGGCGACCCCAGACATCAGGTAGTATTGGGGGGGGGCGAGGCAGGTGCAGCCAGACCGGCGACCAATCAGCGGAGCCGTAGCGATCAACGGGTAGTTTGGTGGTTGGAGTTCGAACAGGTGGCTGGTTGCATACGTTTCTGCTCACCCTGGCAAGCCTTGCTGGTGTTTGTGTCGTTGTTGGACATTTCTTCCATAGTCTTTTTATATAATTGTGAAGACGTAATTATGGAGGGAAGAGCAGGCTCAATCTCTTGAAGGAGATTATCGTCACAATATATATATATATATATATATATGCGAACAAGCCTGAATGGTCCCCAGGACAATATGCAACTGAAAACTCACACCCCAGAAGTGACTCGAACCCATACTCCCAGATGCCACGCAACTGGTATGTACAAGACGCCTTAATCCACTTGACCATCACGACCGGACAAAATGAGGTGATAGCCGAGGCTATTTGAACCACCCCACCGCCGGCACTCGGATAGTAATCTTGGGCATAGCATTTTACCAAATCACCTCATTCTTTGGGGCACACGTGAGGAACACAAATGCGAACAAGCCTGAATGGTCCCCAGGACAATATGCAACTGAAAACTCACACCCCAGAAGTGACTCGAACCCATACTCCCAGATGCCACGCAACTGGTATGTACAAGACGCCTTAATCCACTTGACCATCACGACCGGACAAAATGAGGTGATAGCCGAGGCTATTTGAACCACCCCACCGCCGGCACTCGGATAGTAATCTTGGGCATAGCATTTTACCAAATCACCTCATTCTTTGGGGCACACGTGAGGAACACAAATGCGAACAAGCCTGAATGGTCCCCAGGACAATATGCAACTGAAAACTCACACCCCAGAAGTGACTCGAACCCATACTCCCAGATGCCACGCAACTGGTATGTACAAAGCGCCTTAATCCACTTGACCATCACGACCGGACAAAATGAGGTGATAGCCGAGGCTATTTGAACCACCCCACCGCCGGCACTCGGATAGTAATCTTGGGCATAGCATTTTACCAAATCACCTCATTCTTTGGGGCACACGTGAGGAACACAAATGCGAACAAGCCTGAATGGTCCCCAGGACAATATGCAACTGAAAACTCACACCCCAGAAGTGACTCGAACCCATACTCCCAGATGCCACGCAACTGGTATGTACAAGACGCCTTAATCCACTTGACCATCACGACCGGACAAAATGAGGTGATAGCCGAGGCTATTTGAACCACCCCACCGCCGGCACTCGGATAGTAATCTTGGGCATAGCATTTTACCAAATCACCTCATTCTTTGGGGCACACGTGAGGAACACAAATGCGAACAAGCCTGAATGGTCCCCAGGACAATATGCAACTGAAAACTCACACCCCAGAAGTGACTCGAACCCATACTCCCAGATGCCACGCAACTGGTATGTACAAGACGCCTTAATCCACTTGACCATCACGACCGGACAAAATGAGGTGATAGCCGAGGCTATTTGAACCACCCCACCGCCGGCACTCGGATAGTAATCTTGGGCATAGCATTTTACCAAATCACCTCATTCTTTGGGGCACACGTGAGGAACACAAATGCGAACAAGCCTGAATGGTCCCCAGGACAATATGCAACTGAAAACTCACACCCCAGAAGTGACTCGAACCCATACTCCCAGATGCCACGCAACTGGTATGTACAAGACGCCTTAATCCACTTGACCATCACGACCGGACAAAATGAGGTGATAGCCGAGGCTATTTGAACCACCCCACCGCCGGCACTCGGATAGTAATCTTGGGCATAGCATTTTACCAAATCACCTCATTCTTTGGGGCACACGTGAGGAACACAAATGCGAACAAGCCTGAATGGTCCCCAGGACAATATGCAACTGAAAACTCATACCCCAGAAGTGACTCGAACCCATACTCCCAGATGCCACGCAACTGGTATGTACAATATATATATATTGTACTGTAAACTGTATGTACAATATATATATATTGTCTGTACTGTATTGTACTGTACTGTATATATATTGAACTATTGTAAAATGCTATGCCCAAGATTACTATCCGAGTGCCGGCGGTGGGGTGGTTCAAATAGCCTCGGCTATCACCTCATTTTGTCCGGTCGTGATGGTCAAGTGGATTAAGGCGTCTTGTACATACCAGTTGCGTGGCATCTGGGAGTATGGGTTCGAGTCACTTCTGGGGTATGAGTTTTCAGTTGCATATTGTCCTGGGGACCATTCAGGCTTGTTCGCATTTGTGTTCCTCACGTGTGCCCCAAAGAATGAGGTGATTTGGTAAAATGCTATGCCCAAGATTACTATCCGAGTGCCGGCGGTGGGGTGGTTCAAATAGCCTCGGCTATCACCTCATTTTGTCCGGTCGTGATGGTCAAGTGGATTAAGGCGTCTTGTACATACCAGTTGCGTGGCATCTGGGAGTATGGGTTCGAGTCACTTCTGGGGTGTGAGTTTTCAGTTGTTATATATATATATATATATATATATATATATATATATATATATATATATATATATATATATATATATATATATATATATATATATATATATATATTGTCACGTGGGGGTGGGCGGTCCGGGGCTCTGCTAACACTCGGCTGCTAGGGGCTCAAAGGCCCAAATACTCAGCCCCTCTGACTCCCTGGATTCACCGGAGTCTCCTTGGTCACACAAGAGAGGACCAACAATGCCCACCTCCGCAGGTCTTTGCTTCCACCACAAAGGGGTGCCACTGATTCACCCTGGAAGCCCTTCAGTCAAACACGGGGAAACTGCTGTGAACAGTTCCGGCCTAGACCCGTGGGGGAGTGAAGGAAGACTCAGGCTTACCTATAACCATAACCTCCCTGAGTCTTGCCTGCCAGACAAAAAAGGTTGCAGGAACTCCTTTCCCGCCTGTCTTCTCTATCTTCCTCTTAGCAAGGTCGCCAGCAGGGTTATTATATCTGCACCCCAGCAATGCAGTTCAGTGGGTGTATTATATATTGTTTGTAGCCAGAAATGTATGCTCATAGAGAAATATCATAAATGGAGGCACACTCAAACACAGTAATAAAATGTGTGGATTTACTGATGCAAATTACATGAACACACACACACAATCACAAGTAATACATGAATATGGAATATGAATAATGAGTCTGGAGATCGTCAGCCTCTTCTTCCACGACCTCCAACACTCCTTCAACTGGGCAGGAAGACAGGAGTCTCACACTCTCACAGGAGGGCCTCTTCACCACGTCGGCCCCTCTTCTTCACTGTCCTGCCATCCATACACACTGTCCTCTCTGACAGTCCTGGACACAAGCTGCCTTGCAGCCTATTCTACTATTAAAGTAACAAAGTCTTGCTGCCATATACAGAAGTAAATATTGTGGCCTAACTAGCCTACTCATACAAGGGGTAATGGGAGGGAAAATGATATACCTTACATTCCTGGCTCACGACGCCTGTCCCTCGATGGTGTGAGGTTCCCACGCTTCCTTGGGTCGACCCTTGACGATCCAGGACGTTCCACAGGTCCTCAGGTGTCGTGGAGCCTTCGCGTCGTCGCCGTTCCAATCCCTGAGATTCAGCTGCCCCAATCCTGGTTCATCGATGGGCGCTGAGCTAATCACTATTTTTCCCCACACTCGCCTCTCCCACAAGGCGGTGCTCCTTGTCCTAGGCACGGTGTCGTCCTTCCAAGATTCTCAGTGGATGTGACCCCAGTCACAGCTAGGCCTGCCCGCCCATCTTCCAGACCTCAATGTCCAGCCAGCGGCGCCGCCCAGCGTCGTTGCCGACTATTTTCCAAGTTTGGCACTTCTCTGCTCAATGAACTTGGTTCCTCTTTTGCTTCCCAGAAGCGCAGGGTCTCCAATAACTATAATGGGCTGCGATGGCCAGCTCAATCCACTGAACAAGGCTTGCAGAGCCTCCAATCCTTGAGAGCAGACCGAGGCGCGTCCTGTCGCTTCCAAGGTCAGAACAACTCTGACGTTGGCGCCGCCCGGGGCACTCGGTGACGTCATGGCGGGCCCTGATTGGTCGCCCGCGACCCACGTCGGCCAATCCGCGATTGGCTAATGTCCCTTCCAAAAGGTCATATCTGCCGTAGGGGATACTGTTTCATTTTATATCAGGGCGCCAATTTCTCCTTATTTACAACTTATAATGTAACTCCCTTCCTTTAACTGGCAGCCGGTCTGGTCGCCACATATGTCAATAGACTCCCTGAACCTCAGAGAATCAGTAGGGAGAGCTGATATGACTCTTTAAGCCGGCAAACGAAAGAAATAGGAGAGGGCACTGTAACATACCCCTCCCCTTAAAATAAGAGTCATATCGGAAGAGCAGCACTCAAGAGGGCAACCTATACTCTTGCTCCCTCCGTTCCTGAAGTGTCACTCCTCCAGTTGGCGATGTGGCTCGTTCCACCTTGCCAGTCACTTGCCTCATTATATCTCCTCCTCACATAGGAACGGGTGTGATATGTGTTCCCTGAACACCTATAAGAAATCCTCTCTCCGTGGCCACGAGCGTACTCCCACGGTTCGTTACCACTGTAAGATTCAGTGCATGCAGTCTCTCCACCGCGTCGTGAACTCCGAGATAGTCTTGCATTTCCACTGCGTCCTACAGGTACTCCATGTTTCCTCTCATGATCTCCTCTTCGCCAATCTTCTCTCTTCTCGGTTCCTCTTCTCCCATAGGTGCGTTGTCTCCTCACAGTGGCACTTGTAACCTGTACTCCATCCAGCAGCTTTCTCTCTTCCACACTAGGCTTTTGCGATGGCCCAATGCCCCTCTGGTTAGGCTGGCGCCTACCCTGGGTGTACCTATTCCCTGCTTTCTTCGTATTGCCTCTCCTATACCATTCGCTCCTTCGTTCCCGGCGAACATCTTCACTCCTCCATGAGATTCTCTTCCCTGCAGACGTCTTCTTCGGTTCGTGGTTGGGCTCATCCACCGCCCTGTGGCTCACCCCACCACGGTGGTTCATCTTGCACCTACCACTATTCATCTGGCTGGCATAGGGTGCACTGCGTCGTGGCTCCGCCATTCTGCCCCTCACTGCCATTCGCTCATCCACTGAGCTTACTTTATTCACGTTTCTATATGGAGGGAGTGCGGTCTGCAGCCTCTTCACCGCCCCAGGCGTTTGTACAGCTGCTCCTCGCCACTCCTCCACACGCATCATCAGGCTTAGTCGGAGGTCCTCGTTGGGGTTTTCCACAACCTCCGACGACCTCTCTGCACTCTCGCCCTCGTTGTCGTCGTCTCTGGCGACGTTTCCCCTGGCGAAGTCGGCTTCCTCACTACCATCTGGAACGACCGATACGTCACCCGGCAGGGTTGTACCGCTACTTGCAACATAAGCACTCCTGGCCCAATCGGGTTGTATCCTACCTCCTCCGAGGTCATTACCCAGCACCATCTGTACATGCTCTAGAGGTAACTTAGGGGCTACAGCTACTATAGCTTTCTCGATTCCGCAGTCGGCAATCAGCTGTACTTCGTGAAGTGGCAACCTATATTCCTCCCCCACACTGCGTATCCTCACCACTCCCACAGGTGAATCATTAAATTCCTTGGGGAGAATACTCCTGGTCACCATACTTATGTAAGCACCCGTATCTCGAAGCATGGCAACCTCCACTGGGTCTGACTTTCCAAACTTCACGTTGGCCCCGAAAACGAAGGGATGTTCACCCAACTTCACTTCCCAACCATTCACGTTGGGTCCACTATAATATGGGGTGTGAACAAACACTCTCTCCTCTTCCAACATTAATCCTACATTCCTTTGGTGCTCCTCACACTCGCGGGCATAATGTCCTCTCACACCACAGTTGTAGCATCGGCCACCTCCCCTGGGCGGCCACTCGCTAGTCACTCTGGCGGTACCACTTGCAGACGTCCCCTGGGTCCTCCTTGGACTCCCTGTCGTCGTGTCCGGGACTGCAGCACTCGCTCCCGAGTTAGGTCCACTGCTCACAGCTTGGGGCTTCCTCCCCGCGTCTCTTGAGCTCTTGAACCGCGTCACTTCATCGGGCACACTACTCATGGGAGAGTCCCCACTCGTCCTCGCTCCTCCTGAACTCCTAAAGTTCCCTCCCGACCCTGGGGTAAGGCGAGTGTCTGGGCGGCCCCTCCCTCCTGATATGTAGTGCCTCCTCCAGCATGTCGGCTCGGTCTGCTGCAGCCTTCAGGTCCTTAATACCTGCTTCTCTCACCCTTACTCGCAACTGAGGATGGAGCACCGACATGAACTTCTCCATCACTATCAGTCGTTTGATATCATCCACCGACTCCGCTTCCTCCGCCTTCAACTATCGTAGGAATTTCCGTTCCATATCCCTGGTGGTCTCGGCGTAAGTCTTTCCCGACGCTCTTGTACACTCTCTGAACCGCTTCCGGTACATCTCCGGAGTCAGCCGGAATGAATGGAGAACCGCATTCTTAATCGCGCCGTAACTAGTACACTCCTCTAGGTCCAGCATGTTATAGGCTTCCCGGGCCTCACCAGTCAACCTGCCCTGGACCAGAGCAGCCCAATCATCTTCCGGCCACTCCTTCAGAGTCGCTATCCGTTCAAAGTGTTCGAAGAACGCCTCAGCTTCTTGTGGTTCAAACGTAGGTAAGTCACGTTCCCTTACCTTGAGGTCATCCCGCCGTGCAGGTAGTGAGGGCAGACCACGTTCAACGCGACGCAATTCGACTTCTTTCTTTGCCTCTATCTCCTCCAGTCGCAGTTGTCTCTCTCCTTCTTCTCGCTGCAGCCGAGCTTCTCGCTCCTCTCGCTGCATTTGCGCTTCTCTCTCCTCTCGTCGCAGCTGGGCTTCCAGTTGCATCTTCATTATTTCCAGTTGCAGGCTCCTCTTACTACAGCTGGACCTTCCACTGCTCCCATGTTCACTGTGAATTCTCTCCACACTGGTAGGCGCTTGGGGAGGCCCTAGTCGGGACGGTTCACCTTGCGACGGCTCTCCTCGGGACGGCTCCTCTTGAGATGGCTCCTCTCCCGTCGCTTCCTCTCGAGCTGTGAGCTGTGCCATGATCTCTATCCTTCGCTCCGCTACCTTAGTCGTCCTCAACCTGATCCCAAAGTGGTTTGCCACTTGTTGGAGCTGGGCCTTGGTACACTCTTCCAAAATTCTCTCGTCCCTTGTGTCAATAAATTTCTTTACTTTGTCTTCCTCCATCTCTATATCATCAAGCATACACGACAGCACAGACAAGTTAGTAGGCACTAATTTCACCGTCTCAGTCCCTTAGCTGGTTGAGTAACAGTACCACCGAATTCACTGGCCACACTGTATTAGTACCCTGGCAACACTTGTCTTGAAATTTGGTCCACACTGTAGCCTGATCCACGCTTCCTGGCGAAGTTCCCAGTTCTTGGCTACTGGGGTTCGAATCCTGGCAAGGTCGCCAGTTCTCTTGTCACGTGGGGGTGGGCGGTCCGGGGGCTCTGCTAACACTCGGCTGCTAGGGGCTCAAAGGCCCAAATACTCAGCCCCTCCGACTCCCTGGATTCACCGGAGTCTCCTTGGTCACACAAGAGAGGACCAACAATGCCCACCTCCGCAGGTCTTTGCTTCCACCACAAAGGGGTGCCACTGATTAACCCTGGAAGCCCTTCAGTCAAACACGGGGAAACTGCTGTGAACAGTTCCGGCCTAGACCCGTGGGGGAGTGAAGGAAGACTCAGGCTTACCTATAACCATAACCTCCCTGAGTCTTGCCTGCCAGACAAAAAAGGTTGCAGGAACTCCTTTCCCGCCTGTCTTCTCTATCTTCCTCTTAGCAAGGTCGCCAGCTAGGTTATTATATCTGCACCCCAGCAATGCAGTTCAGTGGGTGTATTATATATTGTTTGTAGCCAGAAATGTATGCTCATAGAGAAATATCATAAATGGAGGCACACTCAAACACAGTAATAAAATGTGTGGATTTACTGATGCAAATTACATGAACACACACACACAATCACAAGTAATACATGAATATGGAATATGAATAATGAGTCTGGAGATCGTCAGCCTCTTCTTCCACGACCTCCAACACTCCTTCAACTGGGCAGGAAGACAGGAGTCTCACACTCTCACAGGAGGGCCTCTTCACCACGTCGGCACCTCTTCTTCACTGTCCTGCCATCCATACACACTGTCCTCTCTGACAGTCCTGGACACAAGCTGCCTTGCAGCCTATTCTACTATTAAAGTAACAAAGTCTTGCTGCCATATACACAAGTAAATATTGTGGCCTAACTAGCCTACTCATACAAGGGGTAATGGGAGGGAAAATGATCTACCTTACATTCCTGGCTCACGACGCCTGTCCCTCGATGGTGTGAGGTTCCCACGCTTCCTTGGGTCGACCCTTGACGATCCAGGACGTTCCACAGGTCCTCAGGTGTCGTGGAGCCTTCGCGTCGTCGCCGTTCCAATCCCTGAGATTCAGCTGCCCCAATCCTGGTTCATCGATGGGCGCTGAGCTAATCACTATTTTTCCCCACACTCGCCTCTCCCACAAGGCGGTGCTCCTTGTCCTAGGCACGGTGTCGTCCTTCCAAGATTCTCAGTGGATGTGACTCCAGTCACAGCTAGGCCTGCCCGCCCATCTTCCAGACCTCAACGTCCAGCCAGCGGCGCCGCCCAGCGTCGTCGCCGACTATTTTCCAAGTTTGGCACTTCTCTGCTCAATGAACTTGGTTCCTCTTTTGCTTCCCAGAAGCGCAGGGTCTCCAATAACTATAATGGGCTGCGATGGCCAGCTCAATCCACTGAACAAGGCTTGCAGAGCCTCCAATCCTTGAGAACAGACCGAGGCGTGTCCTGTCGCTTCCAAGGTCAGAACAACTCTGACGTTGGCGCCGCCCGGGGCACTCGGTGACGTCATGGTGGGCCCTGATTGGTCGCCCGCGACCCACATCGGCCAATCCGCGATTGGCTAATGTCCCTTCCAAAAGGTCATATCTGCCGTAGGGGATACTGTTTCATTTTATATCAGGGCGCCAATTTCTCCTTATTTACAACTTATAATGTAACTCCCTTCCTTTAACTGGCAGCTGGTCTGGTCGCCACATATGTCAATAGACTCCCTGAACCTCAGAGAATCAGTAGGGAGAGCTGATATGACTCTTTAAGCCGGCAAACGAAAGAAATAGGAGAGGGCACCGTAACAATATATATATATATATATATATATATATATATATATATATATATATATATGCAAACAAAGCCTGAATGGTCCCCAGGACTATATACAACTGAAAACTCACACCCCAGAAGTGACTCGAACCCATACTCCCACAACTGGTATGTACAGGGACGCCTTAATCCGCTTGACCATCACGACCGGACATAAGGAAGTGATAGCCGAGGCTATATGAACCACTTCCCCGCCGGCACTCGGATGGTAATCTTGGGCATAGCATTTTATCAAATCACCTCATTCTTTGGGGCACACGTGAGGAACACAAATGCAAACAAGCCTGAATGGTCCCCAGGACTATATACAACTGAAAACTCACACCCCAGAAGTGACTCGAACCCATACTCCCACAACTGGTATGTACAGGGACGCCTTAATCCGCTTGACCATCACGACCGGACATAAGGAAGTGATAGCCGAGGCTATATGAACCACTTCCCCGCCGGCACTCGGATGGTAATCTTGGGCATAGCATTTTATCAAATCACCTCATTCTTTGGGGCACACGTGAGGAACACAAATGCAAACAAGCCTGAATGGTCCCCAGGACTATATACAACTGAAAACTCACACCCCAGAAGTGACTCGAACCCATACTCCCACAACTGGTATGTACAGGGACGCCTTAATCCGCTTGACCATCACGACCGGACATAAGGAAGTGATAGCCGAGGCTATATGAACCACTTCCCCGCCGGCACTCGGATGGTAATCTTGGGCATAGCATTTTATCAAATCACCTCATTCTTTGGGGCACACGTGAGGAACACAAATGCAAACAAGCCTGAATGGTCCCCAGGACTATATACAACTGAAAACTCACACCCCAGAAGTGACTCGAACCCATACTCCCACAACTGGTATGTACAGGGACGCCTTAATCCGCTTGACCATCACGACCGGACATAAGGAAGTGATAGCCGAGGCTATATGAACCACTTCCCCGCCGGCACTCGGATGGTAATCTTGGGCATAGCATTTTATCAAATCACCTCATTCTTTGGGGCACACGTGAGGAACACAAATGCAAACAAGCCTGAATGGTCCCCAGGACTATATACAACTGAAAACTCACACCCCAGAAGTGACTCGAACCCATACTCCCACAACTGGTATGTACAGGGACGCCTTAATCCGCTTGACCATCACGACCGGACATAAGGAAGTGATAGCCGAGGCTATATGAACCACTTCCCCGCCGGCACTCGGATGGTAATCTTGGGCATAGCATTTTATCAAATCACCTCATTCTTTGGGGCACACGTGAGGAACACAAATGCAAACAAGCCTGAATGGTCCCCAGGACTATATACAACTGAAAACTCACACCCCAGAAGTGACTCGAACCCATACTCCCACAACTGGTATGTACAGGGACGCCTTAATCCGCTTGACCATCACGACCGGACATAAGGAAGTGATAGCCGAGGCTATATGAACCACTTCCCCGCCGGCACTCGGATGGTAATCTTGGGCATAGCATTTTATCAAATCACCTCATTCTTTGGGGCACACGTGAGGAACACAAATGCAAACAAGCCTGAATGGTCCCCAGGACTATATACAACTGAAAACTCACACCCCAGAAGTGACTCGAACCCATACTCCCACAACTGGTATGTACAGGGACGCCTTAATCCGCTTGACCATCACGACCGGACATAAGGAAGTGATAGCCGAGGCTATATGAACCACTTCCCCGCCGGCACTCGGATGGTAATCTTGGGCATAGCATTTTATCAAATCACCTCATTCTTTGGGGCACACGTGAGGAACACAAATGCAAACAAGCCTGAATGGTCCCCAGGACTATATACAACTGAAAACTCACACCCCAGAAGTGACTCGAACCCATACTCCCACAACTGGTATGTACAGGGACGCCTTAATCCGCTTGACCATCACGACCGGACATAAGGAAGTGATAGCCGAGGCTATATGAACCACTTCCCCGCCGGCACTCGGATGGTAATCTTGGGCATAGCATTTTATCAAATCACCTCATTCTTTGGGGCACACGTGAGGAACACAAATGCAAACAAGCCTGAATGGTCCCCAGGACTATATACAACTGAAAACTCACACCCCAGAAGTGACTCGAACCCATACTCCCACAACTGGTATGTACAGGGACGCCTTAATCCGCTTGACCATCACGACCGGACATAAGGAAGTGATAGCCGAGGCTATATGAACCACTTCCCCGCCGGCACTCGGATGGTAATCTTGGGCATAGCATTTTATCAAATCACCTCATTCTTTGGGGCACACGTGAGGAACACAAATGCAAACAAGCCTGAATGGTCCCCAGGACTATATACAACTGAAAACTCACACCCCAGAAGTGACTCGAACCCATACTCCCACAACTGGTATGTACAGGGACGCCTTAATCCGCTTGACCATCACGACCGGACATAAGGAAGTGATAGCCGAGGCTATATGAACCACTTCCCCGCCGGCACTCGGATGGTAATCTTGGGCATAGCATTTTATCAAATCACCTCATTCTTTGGGGCACACGTGAGGAACACAAATGCAAACAAGCCTGAATGGTCCCCAGGACTATATACAACTGAAAACTCACACCCCAGAAGTGACTCGAACCCATACTCCCACAACTGGTATGTACAGGGACGCCTTAATCCGCTTGACCATCACGACCGGACATAAGGAAGTGATAGCCGAGGCTATATGAACCACTTCCCCGCCGGCACTCGGATGGTAATCTTGGGCATAGCATTTTATCAAATCACCTCATTCTTTGGGGCACACGTGAGGAACACAAATGCAAACAAGCCTGAATGGTCCCCAGGACTATATACAACTGAAAACTCACACCCCAGAAGTGACTCGAACCCATACTCCCACAACTGGTATGTACAGGGACGCCTTAATCCGCTTGACCATCACGACCGGACATAAGGAAGTGATAGCCGAGGCTATATGAACCACTTCCCCGCCGGCACTCGGATGGTAATCTTGGGCATAGCATTTTATCAAATCACCTCATTCTTTGGGGCACACGTGAGGAACACAAATGCAAACAAGCCTGAATGGTCCCCAGGACTATATACAACTGAAAACTCACACCCCAGAAGTGACTCGAACCCATACTCCCACAACTGGTATGTACAGGGACGCCTTAATCCGCTTGACCATCACGACCGGACATAAGGAAGTGATAGCCGAGGCTATATGAACCACTTCCCCGCCGGCACTCGGATGGTAATCTTGGGCATAGCATTTTATCAAATCACCTCATTCTTTGGGGCACACGTGAGGAACACAAATGCAAACAAGCCTGAATGGTCCCCAGGACTATATACAACTGAAAACTCACACCCCAGAAGTGACTCGAACCCATACTCCCACAACTGGTATGTACAGGGACGCCTTAATCCGCTTGACCATCACGACCGGACATAAGGAAGTGATAGCCGAGGCTATATGAACCACTTCCCCGCCGGCACTCGGATGGTAATCTTGGGCATAGCATTTTATCAAATCACCTCATTCTTTGGGGCACACGTGAGGAACACAAATGCAAACAAGCCTGAATGGTCCCCAGGACTATATACAACTGAAAACTCACACCCCAGAAGTGACTCGAACCCATACTCCCACAACTGGTATGTACAGGGACGCCTTAATCCGCTTGACCATCACGACCGGACATAAGGAAGTGATAGCCGAGGCTATATGAACCACTTCCCCGCCGGCACTCGGATGGTAATCTTGGGCATAGCATTTTATCAAATCACCTCATTCTTTGGGGCACACGTGAGGAACACAAATGCAAACAAGCCTGAATGGTCCCCAGGACTATATACAACTGAAAACTCACACCCCATATATATATATGGGGTGTATATAGTCCTGGGGACCATTCAGGCTTGTTTGCATTTGTGTTCCTCACGTGTGCCCCAAAGAATGAGGTGATTTGATAAAATGCTATGCCCAAGATTACCATCCGAGTGCCGGCGGGGAAGTGGTTCATATAGCCTCGGCTATCACTTCCTTATGTCCGGTCGTGATGGTCAAGCGGATTAAGGCGTCCCTGTACATACCAGTTGTGGGAGTATGGGTTCGAGTCACTTCTGGGGTGTGAGTTTTCAGTTGTATATAGTCCTGGGGACCATTCAGGCTTGTTTGCATTTGTGTTCCTCACGTGTGCCCCAAAGAATGAGGTGATTTGATAAAATGCTATGCCCAAGATTACCATCCGAGTGCCGGCGGGGAAGTGGTTCATATAGCCTCGGCTATCACTTCCTTATGTCCGGTCGTGATGGTCAAGCGGATTAAGGCGTCCCTGTACATACCAGTTGTGGGAGTATGGGTTCGAGTCACTTCTGGGGTGTGAGTTTTCAGTTGTATATAGTCCTGGGGACCATTCAGGCTTGTTTGCATTTGTGTTCCTCACGTGTGCCCCAAAGAATGAGGTGATTTGATAAAATGCTATGCCCAAGATTACCATCCGAGTGCCGGCGGGGAAGTGGTTCATATAGCCTCGGCTATCACTTCCTTATGTCCGGTCGTGATGGTCAAGCGGATTAAGGCGTCCCTGTACATACCAGTTGTGGGAGTATGGGTTCGAGTCACTTCTGGGGTGTGAGTTTTCAGTTGTATATAGTCCTGGGGACCATTCAGGCTTGTTTGCATTTGTGTTCCTCACGTGTGCCCCAAAGAATGAGGTGATTTGATAAAATGCTATGCCCAAGATTACCATCCGAGTGCCGGCGGGGAAGTGGTTCATATAGCCTCGGCTATCACTTCCTTATGTCCGGTCGTGATGGTCAAGCGGATTAAGGCGTCCCTGTACATACCAGTTGTGGGAGTATGGGTTCGAGTCACTTCTGGGGTGTGAGTTTTCAGTTGTATATAGTCCTGGGGACCATTCAGGCTTGTTTGCATTTGTGTTCCTCACGTGTGCCCCAAAGAATGAGGTGATTTGATAAAATGCTATGCCCAAGATTACCATCCGAGTGCCGGCGGGGAAGTGGTTCATATAGCCTCGGCTATCACTTCCTTATGTCCGGTCGTGATGGTCAAGCGGATTAAGGCGTCCCTGTACATACCAGTTGTGGGAGTATGGGTTCGAGTCACTTCTGGGGTGTGAGTTTTCAGTTGTATATAGTCCTGGGGACCATTCAGGCTTGTTTGCATTTGTGTTCCTCACGTGTGCCCCAAAGAATGAGGTGATTTGATAAAATGCTATGCCCAAGATTACCATCCGAGTGCCGGCGGGGAAGTGGTTCATATAGCCTCGGCTATCACTTCCTTATGTCCGGTCGTGATGGTCAAGCGGATTAAGGCGTCCCTGTACATACCAGTTGTGGGAGTATGGGTTCGAGTCACTTCTGGGGTGTGAGTTTTCAGTTGTATATAGTCCTGGGGACCATTCAGGCTTGTTTGCATTTGTGTTCCTCACGTGTGCCCCAAAGAATGAGGTGATTTGATAAAATGCTATGCCCAAGATTACCATCCGAGTGCCGGCGGGGAAGTGGTTCATATAGCCTCGGCTATCACTTCCTTATGTCCGGTCGTGATGGTCAAGCGGATTAAGGCGTCCCTGTACATACCAGTTGTGGGAGTATGGGTTCGAGTCACTTCTGGGGTGTGAGTTTTCAGTTGTATATAGTCCTGGGGACCATTCAGGCTTGTTTGCATTTGTGTTCCTCACGTGTGCCCCAAAGAATGAGGTGATTTGATAAAATGCTATGCCCAAGATTACCATCCGAGTGCCGGCGGGGAAGTGGTTCATATAGCCTCGGCTATCACTTCCTTATGTCCGGTCGTGATGGTCAAGCGGATTAAGGCGTCCCTGTACATACCAGTTGTGGGAGTATGGGTTCGAGTCACTTCTGGGGTGTGAGTTTTCAGTTGTATATAGTCCTGGGGACCATTCAGGCTTGTTTGCATTTGTGTTCCTCACGTGTGCCCCAAAGAATGAGGTGATTTGATAAAATGCTATGCCCAAGATTACCATCCGAGTGCCGGCGGGGAAGTGGTTCATATAGCCTCGGCTATCACTTCCTTATGTCCGGTCGTGATGGTCAAGCGGATTAAGGCGTCCCTGTACATACCAGTTGTGGGAGTATGGGTTCGAGTCACTTCTGGGGTGTGAGTTTTCAGTTGTATATAGTCCTGGGGACCATTCAGGCTTGTTTGCATTTGTGTTCCTCACGTGTGCCCCAAAGAATGAGGTGATTTGATAAAATGCTATGCCCAAGATTACCATCCGAGTGCCGGCGGGGAAGTGGTTCATATAGCCTCGGCTATCACTTCCTTATGTCCGGTCGTGATGGTCAAGCGGATTAAGGCGTCCCTGTACATACCAGTTGTGGGAGTATGGGTTCGAGTCACTTCTGGGGTGTGAGTTTTCAGTTGTATATAGTCCTGGGGACCATTCAGGCTTGTTTGCATTTGTGTTCCTCACGTGTGCCCCAAAGAATGAGGTGATTTGATAAAATGCTATGCCCAAGATTACCATCCGAGTGCCGGCGGGGAAGTGGTTCATATAGCCTCGGCTATCACTTCCTTATGTCCGGTCGTGATGGTCAAGCGGATTAAGGCGTCCCTGTACATACCAGTTGTGGGAGTATGGGTTCGAGTCACTTCTGGGGTGTGAGTTTTCAGTTATATATATATATATATATATATATATATATATATATGTATATGTCGTACCTAATAGCCAGAACGCACTACTTGGCCTAATATGCAAGGCCCGATTTGACTAACTGGCAGTGATTTTCATTATTTTCAACATTTAATTCAAATTGGTTTATTTGAATTAATTTTTGTTATATTATATTAAAAACATGAATTATATACTGACTTAGTTATCTTATGATAGGTAGGATTGGTCTAGTCATATTTCTACGTTAGTTTTAATTCAAATTTTAAAATTTAATTAAATGTAATATAATGGAAAGTTTTATCATTCATAAGAATAAATAAATACAAATGTTTAATTTCAGGAAAACTCTGCTTGTTTTATTGAAATAGAGGGAGAGGGAAAAAGAGATGATAGAGCAGTGGAAGGAAAAGAGAGAAGAAGAAAACCTGGGATTTGGGATGGGACGGGGGAAAGGAATAGTAATTAGTGGATTTAAACCATTGAAATATATAAACAAAAATCATACTAACTAGGCTGCTTCAATTACATGTTCACAAATGTGATTTTATGTCAACAATTTGTTCACCAACATATTAATCTGGTTGAATGATCTTCATTGCCTGACGCCATCAAAGGGCGTGCTTGATAACACAACAGTAGAACCAGCGAACAATGGTGCTTCAATATGTACTTTGTTATGTATGTCTGGCCACACGTTACTAAATAAGGCTCTTGTTACATCATTAATAAGAACAATTACAATATTAATTGTTATATAAATATAATCAAATAATAGCAATAATATACATAATCATAATGTTTGTTATAGATATGGCAAATCAGAGCAAACAATTTAATTCATTTTGAATGTATATATTTTAATATAATTTATAGGATTAAAAACACACACACTTGTGCATTTGTGAAATTTATGTTTAGAATTACAAAGTCTTTCACACTCTCCTGAGTGCTTTGTCAAGGTCTGAGTGTGTGATTAGGGCGAGACTTAATCTCAACGACTAATTTTAACGACTTTAGTCGTTGAGATGTAAGTCTCATCCTAACCACACACTCAGACTTTGACAAAGCACTCAGGAGAGTGCGAAAGATTCTGTGTAAATTCTTTACATTAATTTTCCAAATGCATAAGTGTGGGTTTTTATCGTGTTATGTCTGTGAGAAGACCTTACCAATATTGAATATAATATTTTTTAATTATTCAAGTAAACAATGGCAAAACTCTAATTAAACTCAATTACAAAATAAAGGTTTATAAGAGAGTACAAATAAAACAAAGATCTGAAAAGTTTTAGTTTTAACATTGGGGCAAGTTGGCATATATTGCTACATTAGCATTGAGAATATAAAGTTAACTTTTAAAATAATTAAGAAAATGTATTAGCATATTACATTCCTTAGTTTCTGGTATACTGGATTGCTTCCTCTCCTTTCCAGTATCATCCTTCACAAACATAAGAAGAACTCTGAGACTTCTGGAAGCAGATTTAATTTTGTTTTCAGGAACCAGGGTAAAGTCAGTATTCCAAGACAGCCAACTTAAACAATACGAAGTGCACCATTGTGGAGTGTAGTTTGTTCTTTAGTGCCTTGTGGGGCCCACTGAATATGCAAGTTAGAAAACATTTGGGATTTTGTTTCGTTTTTATTTGTTTAGAAAATAACATATATATTTAGCATTTACGGTGCACTAAATTTTTATCGGATCGTGGAGTGGGTGTTGAGAGGAAAAGTAGTCTCAAAAACCTTGTATTAATTTTAGTTTTTGCTTATCAATTTCTGTTACGGCCACTTGGGACCAGTAACCTGGTTCTTGATGTTATAATCTCTTTTAGTGTATGCGACCACAAATCGGTATTAGGCTTTCAAGAACTGGCTGAATAGCGCAGTAAAGATATAAGAGGCGGGGGGGGGGGGGATAAACAATACACGATTCCCTTCTCCACACACACACACACACACACACACACACATATATATATATATATATATATATATATATATATATATATATATATATATATATATATATATATATATATATATTAATATGGATTATTACTACACTTATTTACAATTGCGTCTCTTTCACGCAGGACACAAATACTTTAGCAGTGTTCGTCAACTCCAGTGATTCCACAGTCCTTGTCCACTTGTACTGGCAAACACTGACGAGTTCACCTTCTACATGGGCCAGTCCACCCATGAACAGTACTGTGTTGGCATCGATATGTACTCTACCCACCATGAGAGTAAGGACAAGACAAGAACATATCGATGCCAACACAGAAGACAATGTCCAACATAATAGGCCAATTACACTGGATTAATCTTTGTGTTTAGATAGGAGCTGCCTCGTATGGGCCAATAAGCCTTCTGCAGTTACCTCTATGTTTCACCTCACATTTATCCCTTATGTATCCCCCCATGTTTTCACCTTTATTGTATTATCACCTGACCCAGTGCGGGTATAAAATCAACTAGTATTGTAAGATCTGTTCACTTGAGAATGAACCATGGAGGTTCGAAACGTTGTGCAAATTATATAAATAAGTGTAATACACTCTATAGTAAATCACTTCTTGTCTTCACCTTAAAAGCACGAAAATGAGTTTTGGAGAACTCCTATTTCAATTAGGCCCTGATGCTAAGAAAATAGTTAGAGGGATAGAAGCCCTAAACCAGAAAATAATAAATACAGAATATGCGGTCATATTCAATGACATATATATATATATATATATATATATATATATATATATATATATATATATATATATATATATATATATATATATATATATATATATATATATATATATATATGAGTTCATATATATATGAACTCATATATATATATGAGTTCAACAGACTCTGTCTCTCAAATCAACTCAACTGTATGAGCTCAATGAGCTGAACAGACCAACACAAATGTGAGGACAGGTTGTGTGTGTACTGTTATGACCCCATGTAGCCTGGGTGGAATGAGTCCATCTTTGTGAGTGTTATTCTGCCTTCCGGACTTGATTGAGAGGTCAGAGGAAAGGTGTATATATTAAATATATAATAAACGTCAGTGAATAAATTAACATATGAGCAGAAGATGAGCATTAAAATAAGTGACATGAAATGAGATGTCGATACTCTGGAGACGTGAAGTGGCGCCAGCAGGACATCGTGACCTCACTTGAGCTACAGCAGTCGTCAGAGGTGGTTATACTTTGTTGATTCTCCTGGAAGAAGGGAGAATATAGTTCCCTGTGTTAGTGGTGGAGCGAATGCTGCTTGTTTACAAGTGGGAGGAAGCTGTTGGGGACTGAGTGTACCATTTCTCTGTTTTTGATAATCAGAGGCGACCTGGAAGTGTGTGTCGGTCGTGCCTTTGTGAGACTCTAATTGTGGTGCTTCTTCAAGAGGAAGGGAGCAAGTAGGCGTTTCTGTTATGGAGCCTGCTGGGTGACTCCGTGTACTCAAGTCAGCAGCAGAAGAGCTGCGAGGCAGTCTTAAAGAAACTCTGTTGGACGTCTTAGAGGACGCCATCTTGGAGGGCCGGAGTTGAACATTCTCGAGCTACGAATTCTATGGCTCGTGTGGGAGAACTGCAACGTTCGTGTGGGAGAACTGCAACGTTCGTGTGGGAGAACTGCAACGATTGTGTGGGAGAACTGCAACGATTGTGTGGGAGAACTGCAACGATTGTGTGGGAGAACTGCAACGATTGTGTGGGAGAACTGCAACGATTGTGTGGGAGAACTGCAACGATCGTGTGGGAGAACTGCAACGTTCGTGTGGGAGAACTGCAACGATTGTGTGGGAGAACTGCATCGATTGTGTGGGAGAACTACAACCTTTTGAGTAGGAGAACTGCCAAGTTTTGTGTGGGAGAAGTTAGTAAGAGAATTTCGTACCGGAGGAGGAGTATAAGCTGAACTGCAAGGTGGTGCAGGACTTCGACTTGAAGAGTGGAACTCCAGTGACTTGGTGAAACTCCAAAGAGTGTAGGGAGCTACACGGATCTTGTGTGAGGCCGGTGGAGGAGCTACACTGACATTGAGGGACTTAATGTGCAGCTGATTGGAGGAACTGCAGGAGTACCTTACTTGGTATTTTGAGGACCCAGATTGATGACTGTAGTAGGGGGACCTCAAGTAATGGAACAGGGGATCAGGCTTATGGCTTATGGACACGTTAATGTTTTAGGGAGTGCTTGATTGCGTGTTGGCATGAAAGGCGCAGTGCAAAGTGGGAGGTTGATGCTTTATGTAGAGTAGGATATATGTGAATATTTTATGTGCCATGTATTGCAGCCTAAAGCAGTGAAGGAAGCAGAAGGTTGTAGGCTGAGGTTTAAGCAACGGCGTGATACAGTTATAGGTTGGAGACATAAGGCGATATTGGAGTGTTATCAGTTGGTAGCAGCCTAAGGGGTTAGATTGTTTCATAACTATTCCCGTATGTATATTGTGTATGTATTTGTTAGCTGGCTTTTGCTCTTATCCGAGTGAGGCTTCCTGGCTAGAGAGAAAGAGAAAGACACAGCTATAACTTGGGTGATAGTGGATTACCACTAACTAAGAGGAATTTAGAGATCATCCCACAGTAAGGAGAGTGCGGGGAGTCACGGCGGCTCAAGAGCGGGTGTGTACTCATGACAACTAGGCAGTGTGAGCCGTACCCATGAACAAAGGTGACGCTGAACCCCTCTCCCAGAACCAGACGCTTACCACAGTGATCCCCCAAAGAATTGCAAGCACTTCAGTGTCTATTGCTGGTCGACCGACGGTAGCAGGAGTGTGGCTACCGAAGTCGGCTGTTTGTTCTGTCAGGGAGTGATAGGGGTCTCTATTCGACGGTAAGCAAGTATCAAGTTGGTTCAAATAACCCAAGTTTCACTATATAACAACCCCTCCCCCCCCTTCTTCCTGATAGTACATACAGGCTTTAATATCCAGTGATGTTAGGAGACACCCATTACCTACCACAACCACTTTTGTTATTCAGTTCATTAAAGACGATATTTCGATGCTCGTGAGATACGCTGTGTTTAATAGCATCTGATCCCTCCATTTGGGACCCTGTTGGAAGTTTTAATTTAAAGTGTGAAAGAGATTTTTTTTTATATACAATAAAATAATTTTTACATTCATATTTCATTATTTTTTGTACACACGCATTTGTGTTAATAATTATTAAGTTCAAGAGGTGAATGTGGAATTTTCTTGAGGTGAGTGACAGGTTCTGTGGAGACACTTGGAGACCTGAGAGAGTGTCCCCAAGGATACACTCACTCACTGACACTCCACAAAGTGTCACCTGAGGAGACACTTGGGGACCTGAGGAGAGTGCCAGGCATAGTATAGACACATAGAGACCTGAGGAGAGTGCCAAGCCTCATAGAGACACTTGCGGACCTGAGGAGAGTACCAAGCACCATAGACACTTGAGGACCTGAGGAGAGTGCCAAGCATCATAGACACTTGGGGACCTGAGGAGAGTACCAAGCATCATAGACACTTGCGGACCTGAGGAGAGTACCAAGCATCATAGACACCTGAGGACCTGAGGAGAGTGCCAAGCATCATAGACACTTGGGGACCTGAGGAGAGTACCAAGCACCATAGACACCTGAGGACCTGAGGAGAGTGCCAAGCATCATAGACACTTGGGGACCTGAGGAGAGTGCCAAGCATCATAGACACTTGGGGACCTGAGGAGAGTGCCAAGCATCATAGACACTTGGGGACCTGAGGAGAGTGCCAAGCATCATAGACACTTGGGGACCTGAGGAGAGTGCCAAGCATCATAGACACTTGAGGACCTGAGGAGAGTACCAAGCATCATAGACACCTGAGGACATGAGGAGAGTGCCAAGCATCATAGACACCTGAGGACCTGAGGAGAGTGCCAAGCATCATAGACACCTGAGGACCTGAGGAGAGTGCCAAGCATCATAGACACTTGGGGACCTGAGGAGAGTGCCAAGCATCATAAACACTTAAGGACCTGAGGAGAGTGCCAAGCATCATAGACACTTGGGGACCTGAGGAGAGTGCCAAGCATCATAGACACTTGGGGACCTGAGGAGAGTGCCAAGCATCATAGACACTTGGGGACCTGAGGAGAGTGCCAAGCATCATAGACACTTGAGGACCTGAGGAGAGTGCCAAGCATCATAGACACTTGGGGACCTGAGGAGAGTGCCAAGCATCATAAACACTTAAGGACCTGAGGAGAGTGCCAAGCATCGTGGAGACACTTGGGGACCTGAGGAGAGTGCCAAGCATCATAGACACTTGGGGACCTGAGGAGAGTGCCAAGCATCATAGACACTTGGGGACCTGAGGAGAGTGCCAAGCATCATAAACACTTAAGGACCTGAGGAGAGTGCCAAGCATCGTGGAGACACTTGGGGACCTGAGGAGAGTGCCAAGCATCATAGACACCTGAGGACCTGAGGAGAGTGCCAAGCATCATAGACACCTGAGGACCTGAGGAGAGTGCCAAGCACCATAGACACCTGAGGACCTGAGGAGAGTGCCAAGCATCATAGACACCTGAGGACCTGAGGAGAGTGCCAAGCATCATAGACACCTGAGGACCTGAGGAGAGTGCCAAGCATCATAGACACTTGGGGACCTGAGGAGAGTGCCAAGCATCATAAACACTTAAGGACCTGAGGAGAGTGCCAAGCATCGTGGAGACACTTGGGGACCTGAGGAGAGTGCCAAGCATCATAGACACCTGAGGACCTGAGGAGAGTGCCAAGCACCATAGACACCTGAGGACCTGAGGAGAGTGCCAAGCATCATAGACACCTGAGGACCTGAGGAGAGTGCCAAGCATCATAAACACTTAAGGACCTGAGGAGAGTGCCAAGCATCGTGGAGACACTTGGAGACCCGAGGAGAGTGCCAAGCATCGTGGAGACACTTGGAGACCCGAGGAGAGTGCCAAGCATCGTGGAGACACTTGGAGACCCGAGGAGAGTGCCAAGCATCGTGGAGACAATGTTATCTTTCCAATAATTTAGGTGTCCTGGACCAGCCATTAGTCACTATAATGACTAAAGTTGATGGAAAATTAAGTTTTAATACAAGGGTTTCAGGGTAAAGCTGACAGCTTAATCAGCAGGAGTTTAGGTAATAATTGCAAGAATGAATAATAATTTGGGTCCTGTAGAGAGAGAGAGAGTGATAGAGAGAGAGAGCGAGGGTAAGAGAAGAGGGGGAGAAAAGAGAGAGAGGGGAAGAGAGAGAGAAGAAGAGAGAGAGAGAGAGAGGAAGAGAGAGAGAGAGAGAGGAAGAGAGAGAGAGAGTGGGGAAGAGAGAGAGAGAGAGAGAGAGAGAGAGAGAGAGAGAGAGAGAGAGAGAGAGAGAGAGAGAGAGAGAGAGAGAGAGAGAGAGAGAGAGAGAGAGAGAGATAGAAAGGTATTTGAAGAGGGAGTGAGTGAATTACCAGGATAAAACGCCAAGCCATTACGACTATATAGCACTAGGAAGGGGTCAGGATAAGGATTTGGGATGGGACGGGGGGGGGGGGGGGGGAGAGGGAATGGTGCCCCAAATGGTGAATTGTCGGGGATTGAACTGCGACCTGCATGAAGCGAGACCGTCCCAGTTATTAGCTTAGGTGTTTAGGTCCTGTTGCGCATTGTTTGCATTTGAATTACGTGGATGAAGCATTCAATTGAGGAGCGATTCGAACATGAACAGAAAGTGAAGCAGTGATTGAGAAAGATCGAATGTCAGGAGTTGCGAGTCGATTATACAGTTTCCCCCAGTCATAGACATTGGATTAGCGACCTTTTGGCCCTTGTTTATGAGGACGGGCTGGAGAAAGTAAGGAAGTTACCTCTCGAATGCAGGCTCCTGAAATGGAAAACTCCTCCACTTCTTGTAGAAAACTCGACCACTTGTCGTAGAAAACTCGACCACTTCTCGTAGAAAACTCGACCACTTCTCGTACAAAAGTGGACCACTTCATATATTACAACGCACTGTGCGTTAAACTCACAAGCTAAACATACTTACGAACACTAAATCTGTTCTCTTCATTCGTCACTCCTTAAAAAATACAACTACTTTGGCAAACCAGGAACGTACAAACCCAATCAACCCGCCTAACCTATCGAGGCCGATGAATAGAAAGCGTCAGTGTTACGATGCTCTAATTGTTTACAAATATTGTTATATTCTGTAGTGTTTGTTATTTCAAATATATTGTTTACACTCTGCATTGTTAAGGGATTAATCGATTCCGTTAAATGCGACGTATTATATGAGAGAGAGAGAGAGAAAGAGAGAGAGAGAGAGAGAGAGAGAGAGAGAGAGAGGGGGGGGGGGAAGGCTTAGAGAGAGAGAAGGAGGGGTGGAGAGTGAGTCTGGTAATTTGGGTTGAGCTGGTCCCAATGGCTGAATGAGATGGTTGGATAATTAACTTGTTAGTTCGTGTTTAACTATTCAGAAAAGCTGGGGGGGGGGGGGGGGGGGAGGCGGGGGATTCAAACCTATATTTTTTTCTCTTTTGGCAGGATTCTCAGTTGCTAATGGAGACATAATTTCTGTTTTCGATATTAAGATAAATTGCAAAGACATGCCTTCAGGGAGGAGCGCGCTATGCTTTTAGGGAAGGGCGTTTTTGGAAGACCATTTTGGAAAGGGCCTTTAGGAAAAGACATTTTAAGAAATGCCTTTGGGAAATGGCATTTTATTAAGGGAGTTTTGAAAAGGGCAATTCGGAAAGAGTATTTTAGAAATAGTATTTGTGCAGCGCCTTTTTGAAAGGCCATTTAGGGAAAAGCCCTTTGGAAACGGCATTGGAAATGAGACTGCTACCAAAATATATTAATATATATATATATATATATATATATATATATATATATATATATATATATATATATATATATATATATATATATATATATATATATATATATATATATAGAAGGGAGTACCACCTCTAGCTGGAAGAAGGGGGACCCATAGCCTCGGAGGAAACCACGCATAACGCATTAGAGGGAATGTTTAGATCCCCTCCAATACAGTTTCTGTATTCTATATATATATATATATATATATATATATATATATATATATATATATATATATATATATATATATATATATACATATATATTATTAAATATGACCGAAAAAGTAAGATTAATAATTCTAACACGAATTTTCTCTATCTTTCGTACATTTCTTTTCACTGTTGGTGGTAATTCAAAAATCAAATTCTCCAAAATTAATTTTTATTTAATTTGAATTACCACCAACAGTGAAAAGAAATGTACGAAAGATAGAGAAAATTCGTGTTAGAATTATTAATCTTACTTTTTCGGTCATATTTAATAATATATGTCTACAGGAAAGACTGCTACCAAAATATACTAATATATATATATATATATATATATATATATATATATATATATATATATATATATATATATATATATATATATATATATATATATATATATACATGGCTTGGAGAAAAAATTGAGAAAACCCAGGGGCCATAGACCGGCTTGGTGAAAAAAATTGTAGAAAACCCAGGGGCCATAGATCGGCTTGGTGGTCTGCTTTATTCACTAAAGTACCTGTTGATGATTTGTTAGAATACCTACGTGAGGAACTGCCTAAATATAATTTGAGCTTGCAGACCAATAATGTGTTGGAACTTATCAAATTATGTATAAAAGACAATTATTTCAGTTTCAATGGAAAATTTTTCAAACAAGCATTTGGAATGGCTATGGGCAATCCCCTTTCCCCAGTTTTGAGCAATTTGTATATGGAGTTCTTCGAAACAAAGATCTTATCCAGGATTATCCCCTCTAATGTAGTCTGGTTTAGGTATGTCGACGATATTTTGTGCTTATGGCTGAGTGAAGGGAGCCGGTCGGCCGAGCGGACAGCACGCTGGACTTGTGATCCTGTGGTCCTGGGTTCGATCCCAGGCGCCGGCGAGAAACAATGGACAGAGTTTCTTTCACCCTATGCTCCTGTTACCTAGCAGTAAAATAGGTACCTGGGTGTTAGTCAGCTGTCACGGGCTGCTTCCTGGGGGTGGAGGCCTGGTCGAGGACCGGGCCGCGGGGACACTAAAAAGCCCCGAAATCATCTCAAGATAACCTCAAGATAACCTCGAGTGACCAAGACCAAATTGTTTTTCTTAATGAACTTAATTCTTTGGTACCTTTAATAAAATTCACATGTGAAAATGAGGAGAACGGTACTCTTCCGTTTTTGGACATTATGATTCATAGAGTCGATAGAAGGTTCAAATTTAATGTGTATAGAAAACCTAACAACGTGGGGTCGTTTGTTCATTATTATTCGAATCATCATAGTAAAGTTAAACAGGCAGTTTTTTCAGGAATGTTTCTTCGAGCTTTGAGGGTATGAAGCCCTGAGTTTTTTGATGAAGAGATAGCTAAAATATATGAAATTGGAAAGAGTTTACAGTACCCTAAGATGTTTTTGGATTGTTTGTTTGGGAAAGCTAAACGTATGTTTTATAATAATGTCTCCAAAGCGAAACCAGAAAATAGAAACTCATTGGTGGTACCTTATGCGATGGGATTTGAGAAACTTTTCCCAGTTTTTAAGAACCTTAATATCAATTTGGTGTTCAGTAATAATACGATCAAGTCTAATTTAATAAAAAAAACTCCCCTGGTACAACAGGTTGTGTGTATTGGATTCCCTGCAATGATTGTGAGTCTGTGTACCTTGGCAAACAGGAAAATCCATACAATTACGTATGTCCCAACATGCTTATAGTATAAGAACTGCCCAAACGTCTAATGCTTTGTTTCTACATACAAGTTTGTGTGATCACACTATTAACTGGGATGGGGCGAAAAGCATTGCCAATTGCAATGGCTTTGTGGAACGGAATTTAATTGTGTTTGCGCTAATTAGTCAAGGTCCAAATCTTCTCAATGTTAGTACTTGTATGTACAAACTTGACCCTGTTTTAAGTTACAATATTACACAACAGTTTAAGAAAAAACTCTGAAAGGGAGGCTTACAATGTCTGATTACAATTTTATATTCATTTATTGGGTGTTCATGAGGCTTTTCTTTAACCTTTCACCCTTATTCTCTGACCGCTTAATCCTCTTTGACCATTCCTGTTTCTGGTAATCCTTTCCCTAGAGATTGGTTGGTCAGGTTCCAGGTGTTGGCCTGCATCCTCTCTCTCTTACTCTAGTCAGTCTGGTGTTGACAAAGGCTCTAACAGGCCGAAACGTTCACCTCTCTTTACCATTTCTTTGTGTTTTTTCCGCATATATATATATATATAAATTTATAAATATATATATATATATATATATATATATATATATATATATATATATATATATATATATATATATATATATATATATATATATGTCGTACCTAGTAGCCAGAACGCACTTCTCAGCCTACTATGCAAGGCCCAATTTGCCTAATAAGCCAAGTTTTCATGAATTAATTTTTTTTTGACTACCTAACCTACCTAACCTAACCTAACCTTACTTTTTCGGCTACCTAACCTAACCTATAAAGATAGGTTAGGTTAGGTTAGGTAGGGTTGGTTAGGTTCGGTCATATATCTACGTTAATTTTAACTCCAATAAAAAAAAATTTGACCTCATACATAATGAAATGGGTAGCTTTATCATTTCATAAGAAAAAAAATAGAGAAAATATATTAATTCAAGAGAACTTGGCTTATTAGGCAAATCGAGCCTTGCATAGTAGGCCGAGAAGTGCATTCTGGCTACTAGGTACGACATATATATATATATATATATATATATATATATATATATATATATATATATATATATATATATATATATATATATATATATATATATATATATGTCGTACCTAGTAGCCAGAACTCACTTCTCAGCCTACTATGAAAGGCCAAATTTGCCTAATAAGCCAAGTTTTCATGAATTAATTGTTTTTCGACTACCTAACCTACCTAACCTAACCTAACCTAACTTTTTTGGCTACCTAACCTAACCTAACCTATAAAGATAGGTTAGGTTAGGTTAGGTAGGGTTGGTTAGGTTCGGACATATATCTACGTTAATTTTAACTCCAATAAAAAAAAATTGACCTCATATATAAAGAAATGGGTAGCTTTATCATTTCATAGGAAAAAAATTTGTGAAAATATATTAATTCAGAAAAACTTGGCTTATTAGGCAAATCGGGCCTTGCATAGTAGGCTGAGAAGTGCGTTCTGGCTACTAGGTACGACATATATATATATATATATATATATATATATATATATATATATATATATATATATATATATATATATATATATATATCCTACGTTTGAAAAACAACAGCATTCCTAAGTCGATTATAAGAACATACTACATTGTTTTCTGCTCATTGTAAGTTTTTTATAAATATAGATACACAGGCTTCCTATCCCTAACAACGGCAATTACGTCTCCCTGCTTACTGCCTCCGGTAAACTGGAGAGTTAATGGAGACCAGTTTATTGGCAGATGGTCTCACATTAGACCATCAGGCCATTAGAAAATGCTCAATAGTAAAAAAAAAATATTTGTAAACATATTAATTAATTTTGTTTACAATTTATATATTTTCGAGCATTTTACATTAGTACGTCATATGGATGGAACTCTTCAGTATTCTGATCCGATCAACAGTAATTCTCATGAGCCTTTAATGATTAATCATGAGTAATTCTCATGAGCCTTTCATGAGTAATCATGAGTAATTCACATGAGCCTTTCATTAGTAATCGTGAGTAATTCTCAGGAGACTTTAAAATTAATGAGTAATCATGAGTAATTCTCATGAGCCTTTAATGAGTAATCATGAGTAATTCTCATGTGCCTTTATTGAGGAATCATGAGTATTTCTCATGAGCCTTTAATGAGTAATTTTAATGAATAATTCTCATGAGCCTTTAATGAGTAATCATGAGTAATTCTCATGTGCCTTTATTGAGCAATCATGAGTAATTCTCATGAGCCTTTAATGAGTAATCATGAGTAATTCTCAAGAGCCTTTAATGATTAATCATGAGTAATTCTCATGAGCCTTTAATGAGTAATTTTAATGAATAATTATCATGAGCCTTTAATGAGTAATTATGAGTAATTCTCAAGTGCCTTTAATGAGTAATTATGAGTAATACTCATGAGCATTTAATGAGTAATCATGAGTAATTCTCATGAGCATTTAATGAGTAATCATGAATAATTCTCACGAGCCTCTAATGAGTAATTATGAATAATTCTCATGTGCCTTTAATGATTAATCATGAGTAGTTCTCATGAGCCTTTAATAAGTAATCATGAGTAGTTCTCATGAGTTTTCAATGAGTAATCATGAGTAGTTCTCATGATCCTTTAAGTCATATGTGAAGACGCTGGGAAGCATTGAAGATAGTGGAAGATCAGTTACAGCCACGACTGTCCACGGCTGTGAGTTAAGGCCTTGGTACTCACCTAGTTGTGCTTTGCGGGGATTGAGCTTTGGCTCCTTGGTCCCGCCTCTCGACTGTCAATCAAATGGTTGTTACTCTCCGGTGACCGCCTCACCAACTTTCATGTTTTTCATTTCCGTTTCTTTTTTTCACCCTTCCCTGTCTCGTATCTCCCTTACCAGAGTCGTATCTCCCTTATCCTTTGTCGTATCTCCCTTATCCTGTTTCGTATCTCCCTTATCCTTTGTCGAATCTACCCCTGTCTCGTATCTCCCTTATCCTATGTCGTATCGCCCTTCTCTGTATCGTAACTCCCTATCCTGTGTCGTATCTCCCTTATCCTGTGTCGTTTCTACCTTCCCTGTCTCGTATCTCCCTATCCTATGTCGTATCTCCCTTCTCTGTATGTATCTCCCTTTCCTGTGTCGTGCCTCCTTTTTTTGTGTCATTTCTCCATTCACTGTGCCGTATATATATGTCTGTGTAGTGTATCCTTTTCTGTGTCGTATATCCTTTTCTGTGTCGTATATCCCTTTCTGTGTCGTATATCCTTTCTGTGTCGTATATCCTTTTCTGTGTCGTATATCCCTTTTTGTGTCGTATATCATTTTCTGTGTCGTATATCCCTTTTTGTGTCGTATATCATTTTCTGTGTCGTATATCCCTTTCTGTGTCGTATATCCTTTTCTGTGTCGTATATCCCTTTCTGTGTCGTATATCCTTTCTGTGTCGTATATCCCTTTCTGTGTCGTATATCCTTTCTGTGTCGTATATACCTTTCTGTGTCGTATATCATTTTCTGTGTCGTATATCCCTTTCTGTGTCGTATATCCCTTTCTGTGTGTTGTGTCCCATGTCTGTTCCTTATATAACTTCTCTGCTCCACTCTCTCCGGCCTGTCCTTTATGTTTCGTTCCTTGCGTTTTGACCTTTTTTCTCCTTCGTCTTCCTTTCGTCATATTGTGTTCCCCTTCCTCTCACTCATCTACCCCCAGACCATCTTTACTCTGCCTGACTCCCATCCCTCAGCAGGTTTCCCACTCTTCCCCCATTCCTCTGTCTCTCTCTCTCTCTCTGTCTCTCTCTCTCTCTCTCTCTCTCTCTCTCTCTCTCTCTCTCTCTCTCTCTCTCTCTCTCTCTCTCTCTCTCTCTCTCTCTCTCTCTCTCTGTGCCAAGCTGATCCCTCCCAGCTGTGTATGTTACTACTTCTCCAAAGCTCTATGTACTCGGCCAACCCTGACGAATAACCTTTTTTGGTCGGGAGTTTCTCCTCCCATGGCTCTCAGTCTGGCACCCTTTGCGCCTTCCTTCACCCTTGCGTCTCACTCCTCCCTTCACCTCTGTACCTGTCCTGTCTCCTACGTCACCTTTGCGCATCCTCCTCCCATGCATCTGTCCCCCCTGCTTTCACCCTTTCATGTGTCTTCTCTTTTAGGCATTTGCGTCTTACGACTCCTCCCTTCACCCTTCTGCCTGTCTCTCCTCTCCGCTCATCCTGCTCCTTTCACCCTTGTCTCCGTCAGCGTTCAAGTCAATTATTCTTCATTTAGATTAAAATTCAAAATTCCTCCTCCGTTCTCTTCACTCCTCCATACAGCCATTTGCCATCTAAATGCTACTCTTCTTTTTTATCATTAGTCTTTCCTTTCATCAATGTCACTTACCCTTCTCCCCCTCTTATTATTCTTTCTTTAACACGGCACCTTTCCCTCTTAATGGCTTTTCGTATCTTTCTAACGAGCTGTGATTGGTGTACTTGAAGCGATAAGGAGAGAATTTGTCTCAACCCAACACACGTGCCCCGACTTGATCTGAGTCCAGACCAGGACCGAAACGTCGTCACGTGAGGGTCCAGACCAGGACCGAAACGTCGTCACGTGAGGGTCCAGACCAGGACCGAAACGTCGCCACGTGAGGGTCCAGACCATGACCGGAATGTCGTCACGTGAGGGTCCAGACCAGGACCGAAACGTCGTCACGTGAGGGTCCAGACCAGGACCGAAACGTCGTCACGTGAGGGTCCAGACCAGGACCGAAACGTCGGCACGTGAGGGTCCAGACCATGACCGGAATGTCGTCACGTGAGGGTCCAGACAAGGACCGAAACGTCGTCACGTGAGGGTCCTGACCAGGACAAAACGTCGTCACGTGAGGGTCCAGACCAGGACCGAAACGTCATCATATGAGGGTCCAGACCAGGACCGAAACGTCGTCACGTGAGGGTCCATACCAGGACCGAAACGTCGTCACGTGAGGGTCCAGACCAGGACTGAAACGTCGTCACGTGAGGGGTCCAGACCATGACCGAAACGTCGTCACGTGAGGGTCCAGACCAGGACCGAAACGTCGTCATGTGAGGGTCCATACCAGGACCGAAACGTCGTCACGTTAGGGTCCATACCAGGACCGAAACGTCGTCACGTGAGGGGTCCATACCAGGACCGAAACGTCGTCACGTGAGGGTCCAGACCAGGACCGAAACGTCGCCACGTGAGGGTCCAGACCAGGACCAAAACGTCGCCACGTGAGGGTCCAGATCACTACTGAAAGGTCATCACGTGAGGGTCCAGACCAGGACCGAAACGTCGCCACATGAGGGTCCATACCAGGACCGCAACGTCGTCGCGTGAGGGTCCAGACCAAGACCGAAACGTCGTTACGTCAGGGTCCAGTCCAGGACCGAAACGTCGTCACGTGAGGGTCCAGACCAGGACCGAAACGTCGTCACGTGAGGGTCCAGACCAGGACCGAAACGTCGTCACGTGAGGGTCCCGACCAGGACCGAAACGTCGTCACGTGAGGGTCCAGACCAGGACCAAAATGTCGTGATGTGAGGGTCCCGTCCAGGACCGAAACGTCGTCACGTGAGGGTCCAGACCAGGACCAAAATGTCGTCATATGAGGAGTCTAGAACAGGCCTGAAACGTCGTCTCTTTCATTTCATTTTATATGTTCTTGTTGGATACACAATTTATACATTGTATTTTATTTTTTGTTCTTTTATTCTTTATTTGTGTAAAACACACAAATACATACACTTTCATAAGTGTGTATATGTATATATATACACACACACACACACACACACACACACACACACACACACACACACACACAGACAACGACGGATAACCAACGTCATCGTACATCGCCCTTACTCATCTGGTTGTGTGAGCGGGAGGCAGACTGGTATGTACCCCCTCTCTGGTCAATTAATCAGGTGTACAGATTGAGGTAAAAGATTATCAAATTCTCGTTCAGGATATCATATATATTTAAAAATCTCAGAGTGGCTCATTTAGGCAGAGGTAACGCATAAGGGATATCTTGACACATACAAGCACGCCCGCCCACATACGTATACACGCACACAAGTGTGCACACGCTAAAACAGACACACACACACACAATTGTTCAGTCAGGGGAAAAGGCATTAACACCTGGAATAGGACCTTACTAACCCCCACCCCTCTTGACCCCACCATCTGACCTGACCTGACTTAGTCACCATCTCCGCCCCCCCCACCCCCATTCCCCATACACACACTCTTCCCCTCCCCACTCTCCCTCTCTCCCACTCCCTCTCTCCCATTCCCATTATCTCTCTCCTGCTCTCTCTCTCTCCTGCTCTCTCTCTCTCTCTCTCTCTCTCTCTCTCTCTCTCTCTCTCTCTCTCTCTCTCTCTCTCTCTCTCTCTCTCTCTCTCTCTCTCTCTCTCTCTCTCTCCCTCTCTCTCTCTCTCTCTCTCCCTCCCTCCTTCCCTCCCCCTCTCCCTCCATCTCTTTCCTTCCACCTCCCTCCCCCACTCCCTCCCTCTCTTTCCTTTCCCCTCCCTCTCTGCCCACACACACACACACACACACACACACACCTCCCCCCCCTCTCTCCCTCACCCGCTCTCTCCCTCACCCGCTCTCTCCCTCACCCGCTCTCTCCCTCTTCATCTCTCTCCCTCTCCTCTCTCTCCCTCCCGCCTCTCTCTCCATCTCCTCCCCCCCCCCTCCCCTTCTACTTTCTTCTCACTTCAGTGGAAGGGTCGGATCCCCCCCCCCCACCCACCCATTTATCTCTCCCTTTATCACTACCTTTCTCTCTCTCTTCCTCTCTCTCTCTCTCTCCCTCCCCCATCCCAACAGGGTGAAGCATGGCAGCCAGAGGTCCCAGGGGAACAGGAAAGAGCCAAGGTGACGAGATGAAGGAAATGTTCGCCCAGTTTCTGGAGGATATCAAGAGTGAGATGCAAGAAATGATGCAGGAAATGAAGAACGAAATAAGCAACCTGAAAAGAGAGCTGACAGCAGCAAAGGAGGAGATTAGAGCCCTCAAAGAGAATGGTATCGAGGCTGAGAATCAGAAAACCACCCAGGGAGAAGGTGGTAATAGTTTTCTGGATGAGAATGCCAGAATAAAAGCAACATTTGCGGAAATACTAAAAAAAAATAACTCTGAAGTAATGACTGCAGTGATGGAGGTGGCCATGAAAGCAGCCACCTCGCAGGAGGCGGCACGCTCCACTAGCCAAGTGCTGGAAAGGAACAGATCAGTGGTTGCTGTGGGTATTAAGGAGCAGGAAGGATCTAATAGGACAGAGTGGAATGACAAGGACAAAGCAGCAGTGAATGAAGTACTAAAGGCACTAGACATGGAAGGGGCTGAGCATAGCATTGAGAAGGTTTTCAGGCTAGGCTGGTACAACAAAGACCGAGACCGAATGATAAAGATAGTGTTTGCAAACGAGAACACAAAGGAGAAGATCCTATCAAGGAAGAGCTCCCTGAAAAACGTGGGAAAATTAAAAAATGTATTCCTCTAGAGAGACATGACAAGGGAGGAGAGAGCCGTGGTGGCAGAAGCAAGGAAGAGGCACAGGGCGAGAGGGGAAAACCAGGAAGTCACAGCTCCCAACACAACACCCCCAGAGGCGAGGGGGGAACCCACAACCAGCTACCCAGTAACACCAGAAGGGAGGACAACCCCGCCTCCCTCCTCTGCATAGAAAACCCCCCTACCCCAAACCCTCCCTGCCCCCACTCAAATGTTCAGCCAAATCTCCCTCCCCCCACACCCAATCCCCACCCTTCTACCCCTCCCCTCCTCCCGAGTCCTCCCTCCCCCCCTTTCCTTCCCGTCCTCCCTCCCCTTTCACCCTATACCCTCCCTGTCCCTCCCCCTTCACTGGATCCCCTGCCCCTCATCCCAGTATCCTCTGAGACCCTGTTATCCACCTCACAGGTCCTCACACCCATGGAACAGCCTCCCCACCAGCAGAACACTCACCAAGGAGGCGATTTGAAAAGGGACAGAAGAAAGTGAGCCTCAAAGCGATGTACACTAACATAGATGGAATTACAAATAAAGCAAATGAGCTTGGAGAACTGGTACTAGAGGAAAACCCAGACATAATAGCCCTCACAGAAACAAAGATCACAAAAACGATAACAAATGCAGTGTTCCCACAGGACTATTATGTTATGAGGAAAGAGAGGGAAGGAAGAGGTGGGGGTGGTGTAGCTCTGCCGGTAAGAAAAGGCTGGGATTATGAGGAGATGGATATTCAGGGCTGTGAAGGTTTCAGTGACTACATAGCAGGTACTGTAACAAATGGAGGGAAAAAAATTATAGTCGCAGTCATATATAATCCACCACCAAATGACAGAAGACCTAGACAGGAATATGATAGAAACAACATGGCCACCATTAACATAATAGAAAGAGCAGCTTCTGTTGCTAGCAGGAATGGATCTGGACTACTAATTATGGGAGACTTCAGCCATGGGAAGATAGATTGGAAGAACAGAGACCCGCATGGAGGACCAGAAACATGGAGAGCTAAGCTGCTGGACGTGGCAACAAGAAACTTTTTAAGCCAGCACACCAAAGAACCAACAAGAATGAGAGGAGAAGATGAACCAGCAATGCTTGATTTGATATTTACCCTAAATGAATGGGATAGAAGGGAAGTTAAGATGGAAGCGCCCTTGGGAATGAGTGACCACAGTGTATTGAACTTTGAGTACCTGGTAGAGCTAGGACTTATCTCCCCCCAAAAAGAACTAGGAATCAAAAGGCTGGCATACCGAAAGGGGAATTATGAACAGATGAGAAGTTTCCTAAGTGAAATACCTTGGGACACAGACCTCAGAGACAAGTCTGTACAGGGTATGATGGACTATGTTACCCAAAAGTGTCAGGAGGCAGTAAACAGGTTCATCCCGGCCCAAAGGGAAAAATCCGAGAAGCAACAGAAGAATCCATGGTATAATAGGGCATGTATGGAAGCGAAGAAACTGAACAAAAAGGCGTGGAGGAACTTCCGGAATAACAGAACACTAGAAAGCAGAGAGAGATACCAGAGAACCAGGAATGAGTACGTCAGGGTGAGAAGAGAAGCAGAGAAAAATTTTGAAAATGATATAGCAAACAAAGCCAAGACCGAACCAAAGCTACTCCACAGTCACATCAGAAGGAAAACAACAGTGAAAGAACAGGTATTGAAACTTCGAACAGGCGAGGACAGGTATACAGAGAATGACAGAGAGGTGTGTGAGGAACTCAACAAGAGGTTCCAGGAGGTCTTCACAATAGAACAGGGTGAGGTCACTGTGCTAGGAGAAAGGGAGGTAAACCAGGCGGCCTTGGAGGAGTTCGAAATTACGAGAGAGGAGGTCAAGAGACACCTGCTGGATCTGGATGTTAGAAAGGCTGTTGGTCCAGATGGGATCTCACCATGGGTACTGAAAGAGTGTGCAGAGGCACTTTGCTTGCCACTCTCCATAGTGTATAGTAAGTCACTAGAGACGGGAGACCTACCAGAAATATGGAAGACGGCGAATGTGGTCCCAATATACAAAAAGGGCGACAGACAAGAGGCACTGAACTACAGGCCAGTGTCATTGACTTGTAAACCATGCAAGGTGATGGAGAAGATCGTGAGAAAAAACCTGGTAACACATCTGGAGAGAAGGGACTTCGTGACAAATCGCCAACATGGATTCAGGGAGGGTAAATCTTGCCTTACAGGCTTGATAGAATTCTACGATCAGGTGACACAGAATAAGTAAGAAAGAGAGGGCTGGGCGGACTGCATTTTCTTGGATTGTCGGAAAGCCTTTGACACAGTACCGCATAAGAGGCTGGTACATAAGCTGGAGAGACAGGCAGGTGTAGCTGGTAAGGTGCTCCAGTGGATAAGGGAGTATCTAAGCAATAGGAAGCAGAGAGTTACGGTGAGGGGTGAGATCTCCGATTGGCGTGAAGTCACCAGTGGAGTCCCACAGGGCTCTGTACTCGGTCCTATCTTGTTTCTGATATATGTAAATGATCTCCCGGAGGGTATCGATTCATTTCTCTCAATGTTTGCGGACGGATGCTAAAATTATGAGAAGGATTAAAACAGAAGAGGACTGTTTGAGGCTTCAAGAAGACCTAGACAAGCTGAAGGAATGGTCGAACAAATGGTTGTTAGAGTTTAACCCAACCAAATGTAATGTAATGAAGATAGGTGTAGGGAGCAGGAGGCCAGATACAAGGTATCATCTGGGAGAGGAAATTCTTCAGGAGTCAGAGAAGGAAAAAGACTTGGGGGTTGATATCACGCTAGACCTGTCTCCTGCAGCACATATCAAGCGGATAACATCAGCGGCATATGCCAGGCTGGCCAACATACGAACGGCATTCAGAAATTTGTGTAAAGAATCATTCAGAACTTTGTATACCACATATGTCAGGCCAATCCTGGAGTATGCAGCCCCAGCATGGAGTCCATATCTAGTCAAGGATAAGAATAAACTGGAAAAGGTTCAAAGGTTTGCCACCAGACTAGTACCCGAGCTGAGAGGTATGAGGCTACGAGGAGAGACTACGGGAATTAAACCTCACTTCGCTGGAAGACAGAAGAGTTAGGGGGGACATGATCACCACATTCAAGATTCTGAAGGGAATTGATAGGGTAGATAAAGACAGTCTATTTAACACAAGGGGAACACGCACAAGGGGACACAGGTGGAAACTGAGTGCCCAAATGAGCCACAGAGATATTCAGAAAGAACTTTTTTAGTGTCAGAGTGGTTGACAAATGGAATGCATTAGGGAGGTGATGTGGTGGAGGCTGACTTCATACACAGTTTCAAGTGTAGATATGACAGAGCCCGATAGGCTCAGGAATCTGTACACCTGTTGATTGACGGTTGAGAGGCGGGACCAAAGAGCCAGAGCTCAACCCCCGCAAACACAACTAGGTGAGTACAACTAGGTGAGTACACACACACACACACACACACACACACACACACACACATGCAGAAGAGTTAGAATGGTTCTTGTTAATGGAACGGAGGATGAAGAAATATTACTGTAAGAGGGAACCTGAGTAAGGCACAAAGCCAGGGGCGACACTGCCTTTATTCTTCATGAGGGTGAGGCCAACCCGCTCCATTTAATTTAGGTACTAAAAAATTTAATACTAATAATTTAGGTATCATTTAGGTACTAAAAAGTACCTAATTTCATCTTCATAGTTTTTTACCTTGTGCTTTAAAACTGCACTGTATCTATTGCTAGCCAATCTCCCAATCTTTATGTACCCAATCTGAACATCTTTATCATTGCGATCATTGCTGTCTTCTTATATGTGCTGTTAATCTGCTGTATGGTGTCTATTAATCTTGTTTAAATTACCAATCAAGCTGTCAATGTAATCAATCAGAGCTTTAATATACCAATGTGCTTTAATATACCTACTAATCTCTCTCATCTCATTTTTTTTCTTGCAATGTATTTGTTATCATTTTATTAATTCTGATAGAATTTACCTACTTAAAATTATATGTTAGATTAAGGACCTGCCCGAAACGCTGCGCGTACTAGTGGCTTTACAAGAGTGTAATTACTGTACTATGCTATGTATTCTCACAAATCCAATGTACCTTCTTATATATAAATAAATAAGTAAATAAATAAATAAAATAAATAAATTTAACGCGGCGGAATACCTTTTAACACGAGGGAATAGAACGCGAACATAAAACTCGACAAACGGAAACTAAATGTTAGATTTTCAAATTAATATAAAACGTTAGTAATATTGAATGTAACTGACTCAACTAATCGTCTTGAAGTCAGCAAACTGAGCCATGAGTGGTGATGAGGGTAAACAAACTTCAGGCAGCTGCAGCAAACGTAAATCTTGCACATAAAATAAGAAAAATAATCCCACATTAGAAAAAATTAAATCATGAATGTAAATCGCGTGATGGTTCCAAGCTTGTGTTGGCCGTGTGTGTGGATGAGTTTGGGAGGATGTTACTACGAGCTGCCTTGTGTGGACCAATTGGCCTGCAGTTTACTTATTATAAGAACCTAATAACACATGCATTAAGTATATGTAATTACAGTTTTTTGCAAGTACTTGTCACTGTTGCCTTACGAGGAGAGAATTACCCCACGGCGGACATTAAGCAGATTTCCCAATCTTCAAAAAAAAAAAAAATATATAGTAGGCTTTGGAACATAAAATAAATAAGTAGTTTAATCTTGATTTAAACATCAAATAAGTGAAGCATCAAAAGATATTGGTCCCAGTTGGTCCTTTGCCTTCACTCAAATTGTTTAGTGAATTGGTGGCTATATCTTGAGATAATTTCGGGGCTTAGTGTCCCCGCGGCCCGGTCCTCGACCAGGCCTCAACCCCCACGAAGCAGCCCGTGACAGCTGACTAACTCCCAGGTACCTATTTACTGCTTGGTAACAGGAGCATCAGGGCTCTATAGCGATTGTTTTTGCCAAATTACTGACTGATAAAAAATATAGCAAATAAAGAACCAAAATATCTTTGATTTTGTGTTAATCAAAATCGCGCAACAGACGCAATAGCTCACAGGAACATGTCAGCCGCACAATGTTGAAATTGTGAAGCCTGAATGAGTGAAAGGTCAACGAGTCATGATTAATAGAGGTTTTAAACCTAACATTCAATGCATAAATGTAGGAAATAAGGCAAATATGATACTGGGAATTATTTTTAGAAGACAAATAACAAGACATTCAACTTTATCTTGCTCTAGTTAGGCCCTATTTAGATTATTCAGTTAAATTTTAGTTTCCGCCATGTAGAATGGACGTAAATGCCGTGGAGAAGAATGACAAAGTTAATCCCAGAAATTAGATAGTTCTCTTATTATGATAATTAAAAAAGACAGAGATTCAGGGACGGAATGATAGAGGTATATAAATGGATGAAAAAATATGTATCTAAGAAAATATAATATATAAGATTTTAAACATACCAACACAAAATACAACTCGAAACTATGGATGTAAAAAAGATAAGTTTGGGTTCAAGAAAGTCCTGGGTAAATACTGGTTTGGAAACTGGGAAATATAAATAGACTTGGGAGTCGCTGGTTTCAAGCGTAGGTTAGGCATATATGTGACTGATGTTTGAGTGGATATAAATAAGGCCTTCCTCGTGTTGGCCAATATAGGCCATCTGAAGCGTCATTTATTCTTATGACGTAAACATGGGGAGCCTGAATCATTATAAATAATATTTAACTATCATTGAAGTTAGCTCCAGTATGTTGGGGCCAGAAGGCCTAATCTCACCATTTGCATGATCACAGATAATGTAATGTTATCATAACATGTTTATTTACAACATGGTCAACAGATACCAATATTTATTAAAGGTTTTATTCAGATTTATCAGCATGAGAGCACTAGCGCACCGAGTAGGCTTACTGAAAGGCATAGTGAACTCACTGAAGCTGGCACAAGGCGTCTAAGGCATCACCAAGAATGGTTCAGAATGAAAGAGCAAAGAAGTAGCCTTTGGAAAAGTTATCAGCTCCAAGACAAGCATCCATGTACCCAAATCGTCGTAACCAATCCACCCAAACCCTCAATCACCAAGCCACCCCTCTCATTCCCAATCACCAAACTCCAACAAGCAAGACTTAATTGCAAAACATAATTTCGAAGGCAATAAATCCGCGAAAGTTTCAGTAGGCAAGTCATACAGCAAGAAGAGGTGATCAGCACCAGCGAGAAAATCCTAGAGAGGAATTCTCCTGCAAGAAAAAATCCCACTGCCAGATGGAGAAGAGGGCTCAGAAAGTTTGCAGTTTTCAATGAGATGAGTCGGGCCAAGACGAACGCATTTAAAGTTTATGAGGGAGGACCTGATTGGTTCGTGGACTGACGTGGTTGATGGGGTGTCGGAGGTGGGCTTAAATATGCTTTCTAAATGTGCTTTCAGGGTCAAGCGCTAGCTCCTGAGCCTCGCCTTACCAGCACTCGGTTATCGAATACAGTATTACACGACCTCCAGTTAGTTGTCATGCCTTGTTGGAAGTTGTCATACAAGACTATTTCGCTATATCCTGGGCTGTGAAGGATTCCTCTATATGTATAATATATTTCTAGATCCATCATCAACACGAATCCCACTACTGTCATGCTGAAGAGTGAGGAGAGTGCTTAACATTAAATCTTAAATTAATGTTCCTCTGTCATCAGCTATGATGCGTTATCAGTGTTGATGATGGGTATCTATATCTCCTGCATTACTCTAAGTTGGAGTAACTAGACAGAAAATAAACGGACCCCGATAAAAGTCAAAGGTTCAGAGATTAAACGCAATATTATGTACAAGATCAATTTATTTCTATATTTCACTAGTTGTAAAAGTTTAAAAGTCTCTGGTAGACAACCTGTATACCCATATAGTAACACGAGAAAGCTTGTCTATTTCTCATCCAGTACAACTCTGCTACAAGATAGTGAACTCGTTGATCTGAAGAGATCGGAACCTAATAGGGCGTTGCGTTTTCTTTAAAAATTGGTGGCTTCGGGGAGTTGTCTCGGAATGGATGACGACCCACGACTAATGGACGCGGCCACTGAAGCATTCAACTGCTCTGAAGAAGACATCAAACAGGTGAGCCACGTCTTGTGTCTGTAACATGTCAGGAACGTTGTGATTTGTGGGGACTCTTTGGCTTCTTTGTGGCGTTCCGTGTTTGTCTTGTGGTCGAACTGAAGAATGGTTGCAGGTGGACATTTGGTGAAGGATTTAAAGTTTAGAGACTGAGTTTTGTGGCCTCGAGGATACCACTCTTGTTTGGATACAACTTTTCGTGCTGTACTTTCTCAGGCATAAACTAAATTTATTATATGTTATGGTTTTGTGTTTAGTTAGGCTTAGGTTAGGATAAATTCTTTTCGTTCTGATAACAATTATTTGTGCCTTTACAAGCACAAATAAGTACTAGCAATAAGTACAATTATTTGTACTTATATGTACAAATAATTGCCCTCTAAATAAGTACACGTCCCTTGTACATGAAGAGACTTGTGCTTCGAATATCATCCCATATTCAGGTTGTGCTCATCCAAGCAAAGGCCAACTCCAGACAGGAATTCGTAAATTTTCACATCGTATAACCTAAAAACTAAATTAATTCTCTCTCTCTCTTTCTCTCTCTCTCTCTCTCTGTATGTATATATGCGAACAAGCCTGAATGGTCCCCAGGATAATATGCAACTGAAAACTCACACCCCAGAAGTGACTCGAACCCATACTCCCAGATGCCACGCAACTGGTATGTACAAGACGCCTTAATCCACTTGACCATCACGACCGGACATAATGAGGTGATAGCCGAGGCTATTTGAACCACCCCACCGCCGGCACTCGGATAGTAATCTTGGGCATAGCATTTTACCAAATCACCTCATTCTTTGGGGCACACGTGAGGAACACAAATGCGAACAAGCCTGAATGGTCCCCAGGACAATATGCAACTGAAAACTTACACCCCAGAAGTGACTCGAACCCATACTCCCAGATGCCACGCAACTGGTATGTACAAGACGCCATTAATCCATTTAGTTATATATATATATATATATATATATATATATATATATATATATATATATATATATATATATATATATATATATATATATATATATATATATATATAATGTTAAAACATGTGTATGATTAGGTTAGGTTAGGTTAGGTCTAGGATTCGATAGGTTAGGTTAGGCGTTTCGGTTCTGGTAGAAATGATTAGCATTTGCAGTAAGTGGGTGAAGCGTGTAGAAGTGTGAGTGTGAGGCAGGAAGTGTGCAGCACTGGTCAACAAAAGCTGGGGCGTCATGAGCTGAGAGTCCGGTGTAAAGCCCTCCGTCCTCATCAACAAAGGCCAAATGCTCGTTAATCCAGCCACCAAATCCCCCAAAGTTTATGAGTTAAAAACATATGACACACGACTCACAACTGATGACCTGCACAGAAGTGCTTCGCTTACTTCCTCACGTGTTCCTCACTTGTTCCTCACTTCTTCCTTACTTCGCATTTAATGCGCTCACCAACATACTACAAATACAAATAATTACCAACAGAACCTAACCTAACCTAACCTAGACTTGGCAATATGTAAAATTTTAATATATAATAACATTATATTTATTAACAAAATACTGATTTGTAATACCCAGTACGTTTAAGCTGGTGTTAGCGACTTTTGAGGTCAGTTTGAGCTTGTACGAGCATAGCCCGAGGCCGGACTGATGTAAAGATGTTTTCATTCCAGAACAAGAGTAACCGTTGCTGGATTCGTGAGCATTTGGTGGAGTTTTTAAGGAGTGGCTGAGGTCATGGAGTGTTTCCTCCTCCTCAGTGATGGAGCTCGCATTGTAATGGTCTGTGGCTTGTGTTTCACAGTCATTATTGTTTCACAATAATTATTGTCTCACGATAATGCTACCTTTTGCCCTCATTACCTTCACCGGCTCCTTTACCTCGTGTTATGAAATATTTTTCGCCGCTTTTTCACAACAAAAATTTTCATCCTTTTTCACGGGACAGTTTTTCAGCTGCCATTATTGATTCTTTTCCACAACTACAGCTTATAAACCAATTAAAATCTCTCTGTGACAAACAATGAACTATGCAGGGAACAAGTATTTGAAGCAACGTGGTTGAAAACAAATATCAAGTATTTCTCTCGTCAGAGATATGTGACAGTTTGGGGTGTCTCTGAGTTACAACCATATGGTCCCGGGTTCAAGTCCTGCTGTAGGACAGAGACGTTCGGCATGCGTCCGTTCACCTGATGCCTGTTTTAAAGCAGTAGTTGTAAATAGGTACCTGTGTGTTAGACAGGTGTTTAGGGTTGTTCCCTGGGGAAGGACAGTAGTTAACCTACGAAATCCTCGATTGACTTAACAGGTTTGTTATCCCCGACAATGGGGGTAACCATTGAATACTCTGTCCGTGAATATTGTCTTGCAGAATGTTGCTTTATCAGAGGAATCACTGAATGCAAAATGTTGCATCTGTATCACGAATATATATTTCTTAGCAGTTGATGATTAAAATAAATAATAACATGATTCTCGTCCTAACTGAATATATACGTCTAGAATCAGAATCTCCCTAGTAATTGTTACGGCAAGACTTGAATCTTCACTCGTACAGTTTTGTGGAGTCTATCGTCTTAAGAGATGTTTGGCTTGATCCGAAGTCTTGATCTTTACTAAAATGTTGCTTTTAAACAATTTACGAACATGTTGAAAAGGTCCGCAGCCCGCAACAATGACCTTCCCAGTTATCATAGTAAGTGGCACAGTAATCATTTAATTTTAAAGGTCAAGGTAAATGAAATATTTTGAGAATTTCACACACGTGGTCCAGTTACAAATTTACCTGTGTCCTCAGGCAAGGTGTACATTCTGTGGCTTAGTTCTATATTAAACTTTGAGTGGGGTTCTATTCATTTAATGTTCGTTGTTCTCGGTGTGTATCTGACAACGCGGGACCCTTGAGCCGCAGTGTTACGAACCCGATTCCATCGTCGGAGCACGGAGCAGCAACGTCAATGCCATCTGTGAGTTCGCTCCCGAAACCCCCACAAAATGGACGACGCCATCTAGTGGTGGCAGGATGATACCAGCAAGAGGTGCTAGATTCCTGTCCTAGTCAGATCGAGAGGTAGCTGGTGCTGACCTTTGAGGTGGCGCCTAGAAAATCAGCGCCATCTATTGTAGGAGGAGTTGTATGTCTATGTCAGAGTCCGTAAGTGGTATTTCCAAGTGTCCCATGTACTGACCGGTGTACTGATAACTTGTCTGTATCCACAGAGTCGATGTAGGGTTGCTGTGGTACGAGGACAGTCAGTCTACCCAGGGCAGCCAATATATCTCTACTCCATTCTGCATTGGAAGCAGTGAGCCGCCGCCGAAGAGGGACTGTGTAGTGTTCTACTGTCTGCCTGTGAAGTGGCAGTGACATAATTCAGTGTATCCCGGGACTGGCTAGAGGAAGAGACGACCGACAGTAAGGTGCTACGGAGGAGTGTAACAAGCTAGTTGCAAAAAGCTCCTGCCAGGGGTTCGCTACCCTTGCATTTGTTCGTGTAGAGGCCCAGCAGCGCGAGGCTGCTGTTCTCTGCCAGCACCAGGCTGGAGAGTGATTGTGGGCGTTCACAAGGAGCACCTAGTGAGACTGTGTATAGGCTGGCCCGTGGCTAGGGTAGACTCGTTGGTGTTTCCCAGTACTGGTTGAGGACGGTACTGTGTGTTGAGGAAACACGGAAGCTGACAAGACTGCATCGATTGAGCATCAAGAAGAGCTTAGTGTCCTAATGAGATTGACACTTGTGTATATATCAGTGTAGTAATACTTCCTTTATGATTTTATATTTAAGGTGATGGGAAAGTGATTATGTCAATATATTGATAATTGATGAACTGTCGTATTCAATGCAACTCCCCCATTGTGTTTTACTTGCATTTCCAAGCTCACTCCTTGAAAGTCACTACTAACTTGGGGTTGGATACCAGAACTTTAGTTCCTCTAGCAAAGAACCCGGTTGCGACCCATTGTGGCCGTAACACGCAGCTCAACCCCCGCAAGAACAACTAGTTCAACGGGTGAAGTATTAACCGTGAATCATCCCCTCGCTGCTTTTCCTCCCTCATGTGTAGCGCAAGGAAATTCCTGTCGGCTACTTCTATCAGCTTTGCTCTCCATGGTTCTTTTACCCCTCGTGGATCTGTTGCTTCGCAGTCAATTTGTAAATGATTGAAATCTCCTATAACTAGCAACTTGACTGTCAGAGGAATATAATCACCAATTTAATGATACGTAATCATTGTTTACCTCTTGTTATCTTTTCTGGGTCTTCAGTAGCTCTGTTGGATTGCAAATCACAGCTTCAATCACTTGTTCTCCTTCCATTGGAATGATTTGTGTGACAGAGGTTGTATAACAGGACTCGGATTCACGAAACAGTTACGCAAGTACTTACGAATTTGTACATCTTTCCACAATCTTTGACGGCTTTGATTACATATATTAAACAGTTTACAAGCATGAAAACTTCGCAATCAACTGTTGTTATTATTACAAACAACCTCCTGGTGCTTCAGAGCTCGGTAACTGTTTAATAATTGTAAACAAAACTGCTGAAGATTGAGAAAAGGTGTACAGGTTCGTAAGTGCTTGCGTAACTGCTTCATGAATCTGGCCCCTGGTGTCCATCCCATCGTGTCGCGACCGGTTACCGCATTGGGTTGGTATGATCCTGATATTAATACCATGGTAACGAAGCGAGCTCAGAGTTCGTCCCTCTTGGATCAGTATACCAACCCCGATCCTCTTGCTTAAGCGTCAGGGGGTTTTAAGATCCCTAATACCCGCGGCTCCCGTGAACCGCACTTAGGGCTTTCAACAGCCGCAACCCGGATACAAGAGCCTATAGTGATAAGATGGACTAGTGTTGGCGAATCAGGAAAATATGATTTTTTGGGGGGAAACACGTTACTGTTTTATGGAATGATTTTTATTTGTTGCGTTATGATTTTCTATATCCAGCTAATCAGTGGAGAGTGGAACTTCGAGGGAAATAGAACCCCCCAATGGGAGCGGAGCCCCGAGAGCAGCGGAATTTAGAACGAAGCTCCGTCACATCCCAGCAATATCTACCAGACATTATCAGTAATATTTCCCTTGTAGTTCTATCTTCACAAGCTGTGTTTGTAATCAGCTTACCTTATTATACTAAATCCTTCGGGTGCTCCGAGGCTCGTCAGGGACTTCGTTGTTTCATTATGTAAGTCATTAGCGGCGGTGGAAGATGTTTTCAACGCTTTATTCAATTCTCCCTTCGTTGGTGAATATAACAGTTGAATCCCCTTCATTACGGAACAGAGCATAATAAGCCAATAGTTTTTATGGCGAGTGTCTGAAACCTTGGCAGAGAGCTGCCTGAATGGGGTGGGGAGGATGGGTTGGAATCCCGGGTGTTGACATGTCCAGCAGACCCGCAGCCTGCAGACCCGAGGCCAAGCGATAGGCAGAGCGTGCAGGGTAACTCTGACACAGCTATGGTTTAAACCAGGACATACTGCAGTACCTTGCTTGAGGAGGAGGTGATTAATATTGTCTTTACTCTCTCTCTCTCTCTCTCTCTCTCTCTCTCTCTCTCTCTCTCTCTCTCTCTCTCTCTCTCTCTCTCTCTCTCTCTCTCTCTCTCTCTCTCATTCTCTCTCTCTCTCTCTCTCTCTCTCTCTCTCTGTTTCCATTTCCTGCCCAACCACTTGGGCAGGATAAATAATAGATAAGACATATAAGGGCCTTAAAGGGTATTACGAAAAAAGGTTATGGGGGCGCAGTAACTTTGCCTAAGGCGAGAGTGGCAGCCCTGACTAACGCAGTACATGCAGCCATTGCTTATGGTTAAAGCCGGTGTGTGCAGCAGCGGTCTGCGATTTTTCCGTCAGGGAGAAAATTGTAAAATCG